>NW_007259744.1:0-2857 GCF_000164805.1 Carlito syrichta
CATACTTCCTTAGCAATATGATGTGTAGTTTCCTGTCTATGCTGAACTCCATTACCCAGCTTCCTGCTTCACTCTGTAGGATGCCGAGACTGTTCCTGGTGACTGAGAATTCCAGATTTTTGGATATCAAGAGAAAGACGTCCACAATGTTCTCTGGGAACTGGAATCCAAGATTCCTGGTTCCCCTTCACAAGACCTCCAGAAAATGTGGAATATTACAAACCCAAATCCCCAATTCCTACCTGACCACCCACAAGAATTCTCTGTTCTTTGAGGTCACCTGAATAAAGAAGTTTTGTACCAATATACCTTTTAATTCTGGGGAATATGATTATGGTCGTAGATGGTCCCAGGAAACAAAAGGAGTTCTAGGGCCAAATCCTTGATTAAAACTAACAAGAGGACAAGAAAGATCCTGAGGATCTGTAATGACAGATTTAGCGTATGCACGGAGCAAGTAGCTCTGAAAATGTAGGCACCCAGAAGCCCAGATTGCTGATTAAACATTATCAAGAGGCCCTGTACATTCCCGAAAATGAGAACTCCTAGAACTGGATTTCCTTTTAATTCTCAGTAAAATGCCATGATTTTTGCTGTCGATTTGGATTCCAAATTCAGTATATCAAAAGAAGATGCCCAGAAGTTTCTTAGGTTCGTGGATGCCATGATTCCTGTTTGCCATTAATAGTATGTAGTAAACATTTGTCAAGGGCAAAACCCTTGTCCCTTCTCAAAAAAATAGAGACACGGAAGGGGAAGGATTACAGGGTTGTCCTTAAGACCAGAGTTACATCCAAATATGGCAAGAAGATACTTTTTGTCCTGTAATCTGGACTTAGTTGTTCTGAGGAACCTAACGGACTTGGAAGTGCCCACTACCATTGACAAATTTTAAAAGAACCAGAATGTTGCTGGAGTCCTGAAATGACTGATTCATAATATCCAAATGCTAAATTTCTCTGAAACATTTGGGGAGCTCGAAGATCTGTTTATTTTTTGTCCCATAGCAGACAACCTGGGAATTCTTTGAATTGAGGACGCGAACAAGAATGATTCCTTATTTGTACTTTCTTGAATGCCATGTAGTGTCCTGTATGTGAGGACTCTCTTTCCCTTGATTCCTGTTTTGAAACCCTGACCTTGTTTAGCCCTTAGTAAGAAGTCATGTAGATTTTTTGATAGAGGAACCATGGAAAACAGATTTCTTCTCTTTTATTAGCAAGAGGCCATGTGGATTCCTGTATGCGAGAATTGCTATTACCCACATTCATGTCTCGAATCCCTGATACTTCTTTAACCGTCAGCAAGATGCCCTGTAGATTTTCAGGACTGAGGACTCCTATAGCCCAGATTCCTTATTTTTAGCAACAGCCGTGCACTTTCCTTTATATGAGTACTCCTGTTCACAGATGCATGCGTCGAAAACTCGATTCATGTTTAGATCTTAGGAAGACGCCGTATACTTTTTTGGAGATTGAAAAAACATGTCACCCACATTCCTTATTCTTTCTTAGGAAAAGTCAGTGCATTTGCCTGTATATGAGGATTTCATTTCCCTCGTTTATGCTTCAAAAACCCAAATTCGTGTTTAGCCCTTAGTAAGAAGCCCTGAAGTTTTATTGGGATGGAGGACACTTGTAAATCAGATTCCTTACTCTCCTTTACCAATAGACAGTGTAGTTTCCAGTATGTGAGTGCTCCCATTATCCAGATTCCTACTCCCAAAACCTGAATGGTGGTTATCTCTTAGCAAGACGGTCTGTAGGTTTTTGGGATGGGGGCCTCGTGTAAACAAGATTCCTTATGCTTCCGTAGCAACAGGTCGTGTAGTATTCTATATATGAGGACTCCCATTCCTGAAATTCCTGCTACATTCCTAGCAAGACGCCAAGTTATTTTCTGGTGACCTAGAATTTCAATTGCTTGGATATCAAGAGAAAAACTCCCATAATGTTCTTGAGGAATTGGAACACAAGATTCCTGGTTCCATTTCAAAAGACACTCTAAAATGTGGCAAAGTAGAAGCCCATATTGCTGATTATACCTTATCATGAGACTTTTAAGTTTTAGGCGATAGAGAACTCCAAGAACTAGATTCCCTTTCCGTTCTCAGCAAGATGCCCTGAATTTCCCTGTTCATATGTATTCCAAAACTCTGTGAACAAAAATGCAGAAGCCCAGATGATTCCTAGGGATGTGGAATCCATGGATCCTGGTTATATTTTAATAGTTCGTACTAAATATTTGGCAACTGCAAAACCCTCGACCCATGTACAAATAAAATACAAATGGAAATTTAAGGATTACCAAGTTCATCTTAAGATAAAAGTTACATCCAAATACCACAATATGATACTTTTTTTCCAGGAATCTGGCCTTAATTGTCCCGAGAACATTAAGGGATTTGACTACCAGATACCCGATTACAACTTTCAAGAGGACCAGAATGTTGCTGGAGTACTGAAATGACTGATTCATAATACCCACAAGCCAAATATCTCTGAAACATGAGATGAGCTCGAAGCCTTGAATCTTGTTTACACCGCAGCAAGGCAACCTGATTATTTTTCGGATTGTGGACTAGTGTATCACAGATTCCTTATTCTTCTTTACTGAAGGGCCGTGTAATGTCCTGTATATGAGGACTCCTTTTCCCCAGAATCCTGTTTGGAAACGCTGATTCTTGTTTTGCCATTAGCAAGATGTCATGTAGGTATTGTGATGGAGGAACCGTGTAAATAGGCTTCTTAGTTCTCTTATAGCTAGAGAAAATATAGATTCTCATATGTGGATTGCTATTACCAATGTTCCAGGTTCTATACTCCTGATTCTTGTTTAGCCCACAGCAGAGGGCCTG
>NW_007259744.1:2877-5854 GCF_000164805.1 Carlito syrichta
TTTAGCCCACAGCAGATGATCTGTTGATTTTAAGGACTGAGGTCTGCTAAAAACTCCGATTCTTTTTCACCCTTGGCAAGGGGCTGTGCATTTTCCTGTATATTAGGACTCTCATTAGATACATCCTGCTTCGAAATTGTGATTCTTTTGAGAACTTTCCAAGATGCTCTGTAGATTTTTGGGATTCAGTACTTGCGTAAACCAGTCTTTATTCTTTCTTAGCAAAAGGTAATGTAGTTGCCTGTAAATAAGGACTCCATTTTCCAGATTCATTCTCGAAAACACCATGATTCATGTTTAGCCCATAGCAATATGATCTTAAGCTTTTTGGGATTGAGGACTCTAGTAACGCAGATTCCTTATTTTTACTTAGCAATAGACAGTGAAGTTTCCTTTGTGTGAGGACTAACATTACCTAGATTCCTACTTCAAAACCTGATTCGTGGTTACCTCTTGGGAAAATGGCCTGTAGTTTTTGGGATTGAGGACTCATATAAGGAAGATTCCTTGTACTTCGTTAGCAATATGACGTGTGGTTTCCTGTAAATGACGACCTCCATTACCCAGCTTCCTGCTTCACTCTGCAGAATGCCAAGACTGTTTCTGGTGACCGAGAATTCCAGTTTTTTGGATATCAAGAGAAAGAAGTCCATAATGTTCTTTAGGAACTGGAATCCAAGATTCTTGGCTCCCCTTCATAAGACCTCCACAAAATGTGGAATATTCCAAACACAAAGCCCCAATTCCTAACTGCCCACCCAGAAGAATTTTCTGTACTTTCAGGTCACCTAAATCGAGGAATTTTGTAACTATATACCTTTTGATTCTGGGGAAAATGATTATGGTCGTAGATGGTCCCAGGAAACAAAAGGATTTCTAGGGCCCAATCCTTGATTACAACTAACAAGAGTATCCGAAAGATCCTGAGGATCTGTAATTACAGCTTTAGTGTATCCACGGAGTAAGTAGCTCTGAAAATGTAGGGAGCCAGAAGCCCAGATTGCTGATTAAAACTTATCAAGAGGCCGTGTAGATTCCAGAAAATGAGAACGCCTAGAACCGGATTTCCTTTTTATTCTCAGTAAGATGCCCTGATTTTTCCTGTTTATTTGGATTCCAAATTCTGTATATCAAAAACAGATGCCCAGAAGTTTCCTAGGTTCGTGGATTCCATGATTCCTGGTTACCATTAAATGTACGTAGTAAACATTTGGCAAGTGTAAAAGCCTTCTCCTGTCTCAAAATAACAAGAGACACGGAAGGGGAAGGATTAGAGGTTTCACATTAAGACAAGAGTTACATCCAAATATGGCAAGAAGATTCTTTTTTCCTGCTATCTGGCCTTAGTTGTTCAGAGGAACCTATCGGACTTGGAGTGCCAATACCATTTACAACTTTTAAGAGGATCACTTTGTTGTTGGAGTCCTGAAATGACAGATTCATAATATCCGAATGCTAAATTGCTCTGAATCATTTGGAGAGCTCGAAGATCTGTTTCTTGTTTGTCCCATAGCAGACAACCTGGGAATCTTTTGGATTGAGGTCGCATACAACAATGATTCTCTATTTGTACTTAGTTGGAGGTCATGTAGTGTCCTGTATGTGAAGAATCTCTTTCCCTTGATTCCTGTTTTGAAACCCTGATTATTGTTTAGGCCTTAGTAAGAACTCATGTAAATTTTTTGAAAGAGGAACCGTGGAAAACAGATTTCTTCTCTTTTATTAACAAGAGGCCCTGTGGTTTCCTTTATATGAGGATTTCTATTACCCAAATTCATGCCTCGAATCCCTAATTCTTCTTTAGCCGTCAGCAAGATGCCCTGTATATTTTCAGGACTGAGGACTCATATAACCCAGATTCCTTATTTTTAGCAAGAGCCGTGCAGTTACCTGTATATGAGTACTCCTGTTCAGAGATACATGCGTCGAAAACTTGATTCTTGTTTAGATCTTAGGAATTCGTAATTTATTTTTTTGGAGATTGAGAAAACATGTTACCCACATTCCTTATTCTTTCTTAGGAAAAGTCAGTGCATTTGTCTGTATAAGACCGTTTCATTTCCTAGTTTATGCTTCAAAACCCCAAATTCGTGTTTAGCCCTTAGCAAGAAACCCTGAAGTTTTATTGGGATGGAGTACACATGTAAACCAGATTCCTTATTCTACTTTAGCAATACATAGTGCAGATTCCTGTATATGAGGACTCCCATTATCCAGATACCTACTCCCAAAACCTGAATGGTGTTTATATCTTAGCAAGACGGTCTGTAGGTATTTGGGATGGAGGCCTCATATAAACAAGATTCCTTATTCTTCCGTAGCAACAGGTCGTGTAGTGTTCTGTATATGAAGACTCCCATTACTGAAATCCTGCTTCCTTGTCAGCAAGACGCCAAGATATTTCCTGGTGACCTAGAATTCCTGTTGCTTGGATATCAAGAGAAATACTCCAATAAAGTTCTTCAGGAATTTGAACCCAAGATTTCTGGCCCCTTTTCAAAAGACACACTAAAAATGTGGCGACATAGAAGCCCAGATTGCTGATTATACCATATCAGGAGACTTTGTAGATTTAGGCGATAGAGAACTCCAAGAACCTGATTCCCTTTCCATTCTTAGCAAGATGCCCTGAATTTCCCTCTCCATGTATATTCCAAAAATCTGTGTACAAAAATGCAGATGCCCAGATGTTTCCTAGGGACGTGGAATCCATAGATTTTGGTTACATTTTAATAATACGTACTAAATATTTGGCAACTGCAAAACCCTCGGCCCCTCTACAAATAAAATACAAACGGAATTTTAAGGATTACCAAGTTCATCTTAAGACCAAAGTTACATCCAAATATGGCAATATGATACTTTTTTTCCGGGAGTCTGGCCTTAATTGTCCCGAGGAACTTAAGGGATTTGCTCTACCAGATACCCGATTACACTCTTAGAGGACCAGAATGTCGGAGTACCAGCTCTGACTTAT
>NW_007259745.1:0-3221 GCF_000164805.1 Carlito syrichta
GCTGCCCATCAAAAGAGGACTGGAGTAAAAAAATGTGGTACATATACACGATGGAATACTACGCAGCCATAAAAAAGAACAAAATCATGAATTTCGCTGCAACCTGGATGGAACTAGAGTCTATAATACTGAGTGACCTCTCACAAAAACAAAAATCCGAATATCACATGTTCTCACTCATATAATGGACCTTGAACATCCGATGCAATACTATAAGAAAATGACTGATGGTACTGGGAAACTATGGGGGGGAGGGGGATGGGATTAACAGTAGCAAATATCTGTTGGGGGATGGGAAAACACTTCTTATCTACAGGGTACCTGAATGAAACGTCATTGAACACCTAACCCTTAACTGTACCCCACAAAACCATAATAACAAATACTGATTAATGAAAAAAAAAGAAATTGAATGGAATGGAATGGAGAGGAATGGAATGGAATGGCGAGGAATGGAATTGAATGGAATGGAATGCAGTGGAATGAATGAATGGACTAGAATGAAATGGACAGGTATGGAATGGAATGGGTCTGAGTGGAAAAGAATGTAGTGGAGTGGAATAGAATGGATAATGGACAGGAATGAAAAGGAGTGGAAAGGACGGAATGCAATGGAGAGGAAAGGAATGGAATAGAGAGGGGTAGAATGGAATGGAATGGAGTGGAATAGAATGGAATGGAATGAAGAGGAGTGGAATGGAATGTAATGGAGTGGGATAGAATGGCATAGAATGGAATGGAATAGAGAAATGGAAAGGAAAGGAGTTGAATGAATGGAATGCAAAGGAATGGAATGAACTGGAGAGGAATGGAGAGGAATGGAATGGAATTGAGGGGAGTGAAATGGAATGTAGTGGAGTGGAATGGAATGGAATGGAATGGAGAGGCTTGGAATGGAAAGTAGTGGAGTGCATTGGAATGGAATGGAAAGGAATGGAATGGAAAATAACAGAATGTAGGAATGGAATGGAATGGAGTGGAATGGATTGAAGTGGGTTGGAATGGAATGGAACGGACCGGGTGAGGAATGGGATGGAATGGAATGGAATGGAGAATAGTAGAATTAGGAATATGGGAATGGAATGGAATGGAATGGAGAGGAATGGAAGGGAATGGAATGAAATAGGTTGGAATGGAAAAGAATGCAACGGAATAGAATGGAAGGGAATGCAAAGGAGAGGAATGGAATGGAATGGAAAGGGGTGTCATGGAATTGAGTGGAGTAAATAGAAGGAAATCGAATGGAATGGAATACAATGGAGTGGAATGGAAAAATGGAAAGGAATGAAAAGAAGGGGAATGGAAGGAATGGAATGGAGAGGATAGGAATGGAATGGAGAGGAGTGGAATGGATTGTAGAGGAGTGGAATAGAATCGAATTGAATGGAATGGAATGAAGAGCAGTGGAATGTAATGTAATGTAATGGAGTGGAATAGAATGGCATAGAATGGAATGGAATAGAGAAATGGAAAGGAATGGAAAGGAGTTGAATGAATGGAATGCAAGGGAATGGAATTGAATGGAGAGGAATGGAATGGAATTGAGAGGAGTGAAATGGAATGTAGTGGAGTGGAATGGAATGGAGAGACTTGGAATGGAAAGTAGTGGAATGGAATGGAATGGAATGGAAATGAATAGAATGGAAAAAACGGAATGTTGGAATGGAATGAAATGCAATGGAGTGGAATGGAATGAAGTGGGTTGGAATGGAACGGACTGGGGAGGAATGGGATGGAATGGAATGGAATAGAGAGAAGTAGAATGAGAAATATTGGAATGGAATGGAATGGAATGGAGAATGGAAAGGAATGCTATGGAATAGGATTGATGGAAAAGAATGCAACAGAATAGAATGGAATGGAATGCAAAGGAGAGGAATGGAATGGAGTGGAATGGAATGGGGTGTCATGGAATTGAGTGGAGTAAATGGAAGGAAATGGAATGGAATGTAATACAATGGAATGGAATGGAATTGAGTGAGGAGAATGGAATTGAGTGGTATGGAATGGAATGAAATGGAGAGGAACGGAAGACATTGAATGGATAGCGATGTAATGGAGAGGAGTGAAATGTAATTGAATGGAATGGAGAGGGAAGAATTGCGAGGAATGGAATAGCATGGAATGGAATTGAATGGAATAGAGGAATGGAATGAAATGGACTGGAATGGAATGGAATAGATTGGAATGGAGAGGAATGTAGAGGAAAGGAATGGAAAGAAATGGAGAGGATGGAATGCAATGGAATGGGAAGGAATGGCAAGGAGATTGAGCGCAATGGCTTGTAATGTAGAGGAATGGAATGGAATGGAATTGATATGAATGGAATGGAATTGAATATAGATGAATGGAGAGAAGTTTTTTGGAGAAGAATGGATGAGAACGGAAGGAAATGGAATGGAGATAAATGATATAGAATGATATGGAATGGAATGGAAAGGAGTGGAATGGAATGCAATGGACTGGTTGGAATGGAATGTAGTTTAGTGGAAGGGAGTGGAAATAAATGAATGGAATGGAGAGGTATGAAGTGGAATGGAAATGAAAGCAATGGAACGGAAGGAATAGAGAGGAATGTAATGGAATTGAGTGGAGAGGAGCGGAATAGAGTGTGGTGGAAAGAATGGAATGGAAAGGAGACGAATGGAATGGAATGAAATAGAGTGGAATAGAATGGAATGGAGATGCATGGGATTGAATGGATGAAATGCAATGGAGTGGATTGGATCATAATAGTCCATACATGGAATGAATTTGAAAGGAGAGGAATGCATTGGAATGAAAAGGAATTGTATCAATTGGCAAAGATTGGAAATGAATGGATTGGAATGAAATGCAATGAAGAGGATAGGAATGGAATGGAATGGAGAGGATTAGAATGGTGAGGAATGAAAGGGCAAGGAATGGAATGGAATTGAGTGGGAAGGGGAGGAATGAAATGAAGAGCAATGGAATGGAATGGAATGCTATGGAATGAAATGAAATGTGATGGAAAGGAATGGAGTGGAATGGAATGGGGATGAATGGATTGGAATGGAGAGGAAAGAAATTGAATGGGGGGAATCTAATTGAATGGAACGGAAAGGAATGGAAAGGAATGGAAAGGAGTGGAGTGGAGTGGAATGGATTGGATAGGAATGGAATGGAGAAGATTGAAATGGATTGGAATTCAGAGTAATGGAATGCAATGAAATGGAAATGAATGGAATGGAATGGAGTGG
>NW_007259745.1:3241-12229 GCF_000164805.1 Carlito syrichta
TAAAATTGAATGGAACGGAATGGAATGGAACGGAATGTAGTGGAATGAATGGAATGTACTAGAATGAAATGGAGAAGAATGCAAAGGAATGGAGTAGAGTGGAATGGAATGCAGTGTAGTGGAAGGAAAGGAACGGAGTGGAATTGAATGGAGAATTTGAATGGAATGAAAAGGAGTGGAATGTATGTCATGAAATGGAATGGAATGCAGAGGAGTGGAATGAAAAGGAAAGGAGTGCAAAGGAATGTAGTGGAGTGGAATGGAATGAAATGGAATGGAATTTAAAGGAATGGAATGTAGAAATGGAATGGAACTGAATGGAGTGGATTTGAAAGGAATGGAATGGAATGGAACGGAATGGGAAGGAAAGGTATTGAATAGAATGGAAAGGAATGTAGAGAAATGGAATGGGGAAGAATAAAATGGAATGGAATGGAAGGGAGAGGAAGGAAATGGAATGGAGAAGAATGAAATGGAATGGAATTAAATGGAATGGAAAGGAGAGGAATGGAATGGAATGGGGAACATGGAATTGAGTGGAATAAATGGAAGGAAATGGAATGGAATGGAATGCAATGGAGTGGAATGGAAAGAAGTTAAGAAGAATAGAATTGAGTGGAATGGAATGGAATGGAATGGAAAGGATTGGAATGTAGAGGAATGTAGAGGAAGGGAAAGGAAAGACATTGAGTGGAAAGGAATGCAATGGAATAGAATGGAATGGAAAGGAATTGAGGGCAATGATTTGAAATGTAGAGGAATGGAATGGACATGAATGGAATGAAATGGAATACAGAGTAATGGAGAGAAATGGTTTAGAGACGAATGGATGAGAATGGAAGGAAATTGAATGGAGAGGAATGTCCTAGAATGGTATGGAATTTAGTAGAATGGAGTGGAATGGAATGCAATGGACTGGAGTGGAATGGAATGTAGTGGAGGGGAAGAGATTGGAATGCAATGAATTGAATGGAGAAGTATGGAAAGGAATGGTAAGGAAAGGAGTGGAAAGGTTGGAATGGAGAGGAAAGTAACGGAATTGAGTTGGGAGGAACCGTATGAAGTATGGTGGAATAGAATGGAATGGAATGGAATGGAAAGGAAAGGAATGGAATGGAATGAAAAGGAGTGGAATGGAATGGAATGGAGATGAATGGGATTGAATGGATGGAATGGAATGGAGTGGAATGGATCAGAATAGGCCATAAATGGAATGGATTTGAATTTAGAGGAATGGATTGGAATGAAAAGGAAAGGTAGGGAATGTTGAGGAATGGAATGGAATTGAGTGGAATGGAATGCAACGCAGAGGAAAGGAACGGAAAGGAATGGAGAGGAATAGAAGGGTGAGGAATGGAAGCGCATGGAATGGAATGGAATGGAGAGGGAAGGAGAGGAATGGATTGAATAGCAATGGAATGGAATGGTATGGAATGAAATGAAAAGTAATGGATTCGAATGCCGTGGAAAGGAATGGGGAGGAATGGATTGGAATGGAGTGGAAAGAAACGGAATGCAATGGAATGGAATGGAACGGAATAGAATAGAATGAAATGAATTGGAATATAATGGAATGCAGTTGAATGGAATGTGGAGTAATGGAACGGAATGGAGAGGAATGGAATACAATGCAGAAGAATGGAAATGAATGGAATGGAATGGAGTTGAAAGGAGTGGAGTGGAGTCGAGTGGAATGGAATGAATTGGAATGGAACGGAGAAGAAAGAATTGGAATGGTATGGAGGGAATGGAATGCAATGCAATGGAATGGAAGGGAAAGGAAAGGAATGGAATGGATTGGAGTAGAATGGAGAGGAATGGAATGAAATGGAATGGAATGGAGAGGAATGGAATGGAATGGTATGGCGAGGAATGGAAATGAATAAAATGGAATGGAATGGAATGCAGTGGAATGAAAAGAATGGACTAGAATGAAATGGACAGGAATGGAATGGAATAGATTTGAGTGGAATAGAATGTAGTGGTGTGGAATGGAATAGAATGGAATAGAATGGAATGGAATGGACAAATGGAAAGGAATGAAAAGGAGTGGAATAAATGTCATGGAATGGAGAGGAAAGGAATTCAATGGAGAAGAGTAGAATGGAATGTAGTGGAGTGGAATAGAATAGAAAGGAATGGAATGGATTGAAGAGGAGTGGAATGTTATGTAATGGAGTGGAATGGAATGGCATAGAATGGAATAGAATGGAAAAGGGATGGAATGAATGGATTGAAATGGAATGGAATGGAATAGACAGGATTGGAATGGAATTGAGAGGAGTGGAATGGAATGTGGTGGAGTTGAATGGAATGGAGAGGCTTGGAATGGAAAGTAGTGGCGTGGAATGGAATGGAATGGAGAGGTATGGAATGGAAGTGAGGTGAAAGGATAGAAAACAATGGAGAGCAATGGCATAGAACAGAAGGGAGAAGAATGGAATGGATTAGAGTAGAATGTAATGGAGAGGAACAGAATGAAAAGAAATGGAAAGGAACGACATGGAGAGGACTGGAATGAAATGGAATGGAGAGGAAGGCAATGCAATTGGGAGGAATAGAATGGAATGGAATTGAGAGGAATGGAGTGGAATGGATCAGAATAGTCCTTAAATGGAATGGATTTGAATGGAGAGGAATGAATTGGAATGAGAAGGAATGTTATTGAATGGTGAGGAATGGAATGGAATGGAGTAGAATGGAATGCAACGGAGAGGAAAGGAATGGTATGGAATGGAGAGGAATTGAATGGGAAGGAACGGAAGCCCATGGAATGTAAAGGAATGGAATGGAGAGGGAAGGAGAGGAATGGAATGAAGAGGAAGGGAATCAAATGGTATGGAATGAAATGAAATGTAATGGATTCGAATGACGTGGAAAAGAATAGGGGAATGGAATGGAATGGAGTGGAAAGTAACGGAATGGGGAGAATGGAAATGAATGGAATAGAATGGAGTGAAGTGGAGTGGAAAGGAATGGAATGAAATGGAATGGAATGGGGAAAAATGAAATGGATTGGAATATAATGGAATGCAGTTGAATGGAATGTGGAGGAATGGAATGGAGTGAAGAGGAATGGAATGCCTTGGAGAAGAATGGAAATGAATGGAATGGAATGGAGTCGAGAGGAGTGGAGTGGGATAGAATGGAATGGAGTGAATTGGAATGGAATTGAGAAGAAAGAAATGGAATGGTATGGAGGGGAATGGAATGCAACGCAATGGAATGGAGGGGAATGGAGAGGAATGAAATTGAATGGAATGGAATGGAGACAAATGGAATGGAATGGAATGGTGAGGAATGGAATGGAATGCAGTGGAATGAATGGAATGGACTAGAATGAAATGGACAGTAATGGAATGCAATGGGTTTGAGTGGAGTAGAATGCAGTGGAGTGGAATGGAATGAAATGGAGAAATGAAAAGGAATGAAAAGGAGTGGAATGGATGGAAAGGAATGGAAAGGAAAGGAATGGAATGTAGTGGAGTGGAATAGAATAGAATGGAATGGAATGGAATGAAGAGGAGTGTAATGTAATGAAATGCAGTGGAATAGAATGGCATAGAATAGAATGGAATAGAGAAATGGAAAGGAATAGAAAGGAGTTGAATGAATGGAATGCAAGGGAATGGAATGGAATGGAATTGAGAGGAGTTAAATGTAATGTAGTGGAGTGGAATGGAATGGGATGGAATGGAGAGGCTTGGAATGGAAAGTAGTGGAGTGGAATGGAATGGAATGGAAAGGTATGGAATGGAAAAGAACGGAATGTAAGAATGGAAAGGAATGGAATGGAGTAGAATGGATTGAAGTGGGTTGGAATGGAAAGGAATGGACTGGTGAGGAATGGGATGGAATGGAATGGAATGGAGAGAAGTAGAATGAGGAATATTGGAATGGCATGGAATGGAATGGAATGGAGAGGAATGGAAGGGAATAGAATGGAATAGGATGGAATGGAAAAGAATGCAACGGGATAGAATGGAATGGAATGCAAAGGAGAGGAATGGAATGGAATGGGGTGTCATGGAATTGAGTGGAGTAAATGGAAAGCAATGGAATGGAATGGAATAAAATGGAGTGTAATGGTACTGAGTGAGGAGAATGGAATGGAATGGAATGAAATGGAGAGGAACGGAAGACATTGAATGGATAGTGATGCAATGGAGAGGAATGGAATGGAATTGAACAGAATGGAGAGGGAAGAATTGCGAGGAATGGTATATCATGGAATGGAATGCAATGAAATGGAATAGGGGAATGGAATGGATTGGAATGAATGGAATGGAATAGATTGGAATGGAGAGGAAAGTAAAGGAATGGAGTGGAAAGAAATGGATAGGATGGAATGCAATGGAATGGGATGGAATGGCAAGGAGATTGAGTGCAATGGCTTTTCATGTAGAGGGATGGAATGGAATGGAATTGACATGAATGGAACGAAATAGAATATAGAGGATGGAGAGAAGTTGTTTGGAGACGAATGAACGAGAATGGAAAGAAATGGAATGGAGATAAATGAAATAGAATGATATGGAATGGAATAGAATGGAATGGAGAGGAGTGGAATGGAATGCAATGGACTGGTTGGAATGGAATGTAGTGGAGGGGAAGGGAGTGGAAAGAAATGAATGGATTGGAAAGGTATGAAATGGAATGGAAATGAATGCAATGGAACGGATGGAATGGAGAGGAATGTAATGGAATTGAATGGAGAGGAACGGAATGGAGTGTGGTGGAAAGGAATGGAATGGAAAGGAGAGGAATGGAATGGAATGAAATAGAGTGGAATGGAATGGAGATGAATGGGATTGAATGGATGGAATGGAATGAAGTGGAATGGATCATAGTAGTCCATAAATGGAATGAATTTGAAAGGAGAGGAATGAATTGGAATGAAAAGGAATGGTATCAATTAGCAAGGATTGGAAACGAATGGAGTGGAATGAAATGCAATGAAGAGGAAAGAAATGGATGAAATGGAGAGCAATAGAATGGTGAGGAATTGAATGGCATGGAATGCAATGGAATGGAGAGGAAGGGGAGAATGAAATGAAGAGCAATGGAATGGAATGGAATGCTATGGAATGAAATGAAATGTGATAGAAATGAATGGAGTGGAATGGAATGGGACGAATGGATTGGAATGGAGAGGAAAGAAATTGATTGGGGTTATCTAATTGAATGTAATGGAAAGGAATGGAATGGAGTGGAGTGGAGTGGAATGGATTTGAATGGAATGGAATGGAGAAGAATGAAAAGGTTTGGAATGGAGTGTAATGGAATGCAATGATGGAAATAAATAGAAGGGAATCGAGTGCAAAGGAGGGGAATGGAATTGAATAGAGATTAAGGCAATGGAAAGGGTTGGATTGGAATGGAATGGATTGGAGAGGAATAGAAAGGAATGGAGAGGGATGGAATTGAATGGAATGGAGTGGAATGGAACGGATTAGAATAGAATGGAGAGGAATGTAAAGGAATGGAATGGAATGAATAGAGTGCAATGGAATGGGATGGAGAGAATGGAATGGAATGCAATGATTGGATTGGAATTGAATGGAATATACAGGAAAGGATAGGAATCGAATGGAGAGGAATGGAATGGATTGGAGAGGAACGGAATGGAATGGAGATGAATGGATTGGATAGTAATGGAATGGAATGGTGATGAATAAAATTGAATGGAACAGAAAGGATTGGAATGGTATGTAGTGGAATGAATGGAATGTACTAGAATGAAATGCAGAGGAATGGAAAGGAATGGAGTGGAGTGGAATGTAATGCAGTGTAGTGGAAGGAAAGGAACGTAATGGAATTGAATGGAGAAATTGATTGGAATGGAAAGAAGTGAAAAGAATGGAATGAAAAGGAATGGAATGAAAAGGAAAGGAGTGCAATGGAATGTAGTGGAGTGGAATGAAATGAAATGGAAAGGAATGGAATGTAGAATTCGAATGGAATGCAATAGAGAGATTTGAGTGGAATGTAATGGAATGGAACGGAATGGGAAGGAAAGGGATGGAATGGAGAGAAGTGGAATGGGGAAGACTAAAGTGGAATGGAACGGAATGGAGAGGAATGGAATGGAATAGAATGAACTGGAGAAGAATGGAATGGAATGGAATTTAACGGAATGTAAAGGAGAGGAATGGAATGGAATGAAATGGGGAACATGGAATTGAGTGCAATAAATGGAAGGAAATGGAATGGAATGCAATGAAGTGGAATGGAATGAAGTGAAAAGGAATGGATTTGGGTGGAAAGGAATGGATTGGTTTGGAATGGAATGGAACGGAATGGAGAGGAAAGGGAAGAAATGGAATGGATAGGGATGCAATGGAGAGGAACATAATGGAATTGAAAGGAATGGAGAGGGAAGGAACTGGGAGAAATGGAATAGCATGGAATGAAATTTAGTGTAAAGGAATAGAGGAATGGAATGGAATGGAATAGAATGGAAAGGATTGGAATGGAGAGGAATGTACAGGAATGGAATGGAGAGAAATGAAGTGGAAAGGAATGCAATGGAATAGAAAGGAATGGAAAGGAATTGAGTGCAATGGTTTGAAAAGTAGAGGAAGGGAATGGACATGAATGGAATGAAATAGAATGCAGAGAAATGGAGAGAAATGATTTGGAGACGAAAGGATGAGAATGGAAGAAAATTGAATGGAGAGGAATGACATAGAATGGTATGGAATTTAAAAGAATGGAATGGAATGGTATGGAGTGGAATGGAATGCAAAGGACAGGAGTGAAATGAAATGTAGTGGAGGGGAAGAGAATGGAATGCAATCAATGGATGGAGAAGTATGGAAACGATTAGTAAGGAATGGAATGGAACGGATGGAATGGAGAGAAAAGTAAGGGAATTGAGTGGGGAGGAACTGAATGGAGTGTGGTGGAATAGAATGGAATGGAATGGAATGGAAAGGAAATGAATGAAATGGAATGAAAAGGAGTGGAATGGAATGGAATGGAGATGAATAGGATTGAATGGATGGAATGGTATGGAGTGGAATGGATCAGAATAGTCCATAAATGGAATGGATTTGAAAGGAGAGGAATGGATTGGAATGAAAAGGAATGGTATGTAATGTTGAGGAATGAAACGAAATGGAGTGGAAGTGAATGCAATAGGGGGAAAGGAATGGAACGGAATGGAGAGGAATAGAATGGTGAGGAATGGAAGCGAATGTAATGGGATGGAATGGAGAAGGAAGGAGAGGAATGGAATGAAGAGGAATGGAATGGAATTGTATGGAATGAAATGAAATGTAATGGATTCGAATGGCATGGAAAAGAAAGAGGAGGAATGGGTTGGAATTGAGTGGAAAGAAACGGAATGGGGGGAATGGAACTGAATGGAATACAATGGAGTGGAGTGGAGTGAAAAGGAAAGGAATGAAATGGAATGGAATGGGGATAAATGAAATGGATGGGAATGGAGAGCAATGGAGTGCATGGAATGGAATGGAATGCAAAGGAGAGGAAAGAAATGGAATAGAATGGAGAGGAATGGAATGGAATGGAGAGGAATGGAATGGAATGGCGAGGAATAGAATGGAATGGAATGGAGTGCACTGGAATAAATGGAGTGGACTAGAAGGAAATGGTATCTAATTGAATGGAATGGAAGGGAAGGGAATGGAGTGGAGTGTAGTGGAATGGCTTGGAATGGAATGGAGAAGAATGAAATGGACTGGAATGGAGAATAATGGAATGCATTGAAATGGAAATGAAAGGAATGGAATGGAGTGCAAAGGAGGGGAATGGAATTGAATAGAGATTAAGGCAATGGAAAGGTATGGAATGGAATGGAATGGATTGGAGAGGAATGGAAAGGAATGGAGAGGGATGAAATTGAATGGAATGGAATGGATTGGAATGGAATGGAGAGGAATGAAAAGGAATGGGATGGAATGAGTAGAGTACAATGGAATGGGATGGAGAGGAATGGAATGGAATGGATTAGACTGGAATTGAATGGAATATACAGGAAAGGATAGGAATCGAATGGAGAGGAATGGAATGGATTGGAGAGGAATGGAATGCAATGGAGACGAAAGGAATGTAATGGATTGGATAAGAATGGAATGGAATGGAATGGTGATGAATAAAATTGAATTGAACGGAATGGAATGGAATGGAGTGGAATGAATGGAATGTACTAGAATGAAATGGAGAGGAATGGAAAGGAATGGAGTGGAGAGGAATGGCATGCAGTGTAGTGGAAGGAAAGGAACGTAATAGAATTGAATGGAGAAATTGAATGCAATGGAAAGGAGGGGAATGAATGGGATGAAATGGAATGGAATGGAGAAGATTGGAATGAAAAGGATAGGAGTGCAAAGGAATGTAGTGGAGTGGAATGGAATGAAATGGAATGGAAAGGAATGGAATGCAGAGATGGAATGGAATGGAGTGGAACGGAAAGGGAAGGAAAGGGATGGAATGGAATGGAATGGAATGGAGAGAATGGAATGGGGAAGAATAAAATGGAATGGAATGGAAGTGAGAGGAATGAAACAGAATGGAATGGAGAAGAATGGAATGAAATGGAATTTAATGAAATGGGAAGGAGAGGAATGGAATGGAATGGAATGGGGTACATGAAATTGAGTGGAATAAATGAAAGAATTGGAATGGAATGCAATTCAATGGTGTGGAATGGAATGAAGTTAAGAAGAACAGAATTGAGTGGAATGGAATGGAATGGAACAGAATGGAAAGGATTGGAATGTAAAAAAATGTAGAGGAAGGGAATGGAGAGATATGGAGTGGAAAGGAATGCAATGGAATAGAATGGAATGGAAAGGAATAGAGTGCAATGGCTGGAAATGTAGAGGAATGGAATGGACATGAATGGAATGAAATGGAATACAGTGTAATGGAGAGAAATGGTTTGGAGACGAATGGATGAGAATGGAAAGAAATTGAATGGAGAGATATGTCCTAGAATGGTATGGAATTTAGTAGAATGGA
>NW_007259746.1:0-7208 GCF_000164805.1 Carlito syrichta
CCTACAGACTGGGATAAAGTCTTTGCCAACTCTAGGTCTGACAAAGGCTTAACATCCTGGATCTACAAGGAACTGAAACGTACTGAAAAGAAGAAAACAAACAACCCCATTATAAAATGGGCAAAAGATATGAACAGACACTTCACAAAAGAAGACATTCGAGCAGCCAACAAACACATGAAGAAATGCTCAACCTCACTAATCATCAGGGAGATGCAAATCAAAACCACATTGAGATACCACCTAACTCCAGTCAGAATGGCAATTATCAACAACTCAAAAAATAACAGCTGCTGGAGAGGGTGTGGTGAAAAAGGAACACTTCTACACTGTTGGTGGGAGTGCAAACTAGTGCAACCTCTGTGGAAAGCAGTGTGGTGATTCCTAAAAGCTCTAAAAATTGACCTTCCATATGACCCTGCAATCCCCCTACTGGGAATATACCCTGAAGAACACAAATCACTCTATAAAAAAGATACCTGCACACATATGTTTATCGCAGTGTTGTTCACAATAGCAAGAACCTGGAAACAACCATGCTGCCCATCAAAAGAGGACTGGATTAAAAAAATGTGGTACATATACACGATGGAATACTACGCAACCATAAAAAAGAACAAAATCATGAATTTCGCTGCAACCTGGATGGAACTAGAGTCTATAATACTGAGTGACCTCTCACAGAAACAAAGATCCGAATATCACATGTTCTCACTCATATAATGGACCTTGAACATTCAATGCAATACTATAAGAAAATGACTGACGGTACTGGGAAACTATGGGGGGGAGGGAGATGGGATTAACAGTAGCAAATATCTGTCGGGGGATGGGAAAACACCTCTTATCAACAGGGTGCCTGAATGAAACGTAATTGTACACCTAACCCTTAACTGTACCCCACAAAACCATATTAAAAAATACTGATTAATGAAAAAAACAAAGAAATAAAAACGTATGTTCACACAAATACTTACATATGAATGTTCATAGAAGCATCATTTTTATAAGCATAAATGTAAAAACAATCCAAATTTTTATTAATGGAGAGCTAGATTAACACATGTGGTATATTTATATAATGAAATATTATTCAGTCATAAAAAGGAATTAAGTATTAATATGAGCTAGAACATGAATAGGCATTGAAAACATTATGCTCAATAGAACATGCTAGGCATAAAAGTTAACATGCCTTATAAATCTATTAGTAGGCAATGCTAAGAATGGGACAATCCATAGAAATAGATAGTAGGATAGTGGTTGCCAGAGGCTGGTGGAGGGATAGGAAATGACTTCTTAATGGGTTTGGGGTTTCTTTTTGGAGTGATGACACTTTTCTGGAATTATCTGCTGGTGATTATTGTAAAACATTGTGAACATGATGCAAAACCTCAAGTTAAAACCTTAAAGTAAGATGTTGGGGTTTAGGTTTTATACATTTTATTCCAGTTTTAAAAATCAAAAAACCAAACTATAAGCCTTTGTTGCCAAGAATGGAGACTAGTTCATCAGATGTAACTGTAGCAAAAAACATAGAAACCCTAAATTAGCATAAAGGAAAATTGAAATGTGAAAACAGAGTCAACAAAGTTTTGTTTGTGCTTTTGAATCACCTTAGATATACAAGAAAAGACATATTCATTATTCTATTATGTACTTGGTGCAAATCTGTCAGAAATTTACCTGATCTTGGTATATAAATCAATCAGGCATATTGGTGTGACCTAAAAAATGCTTAAAAAGTAGTTGTCCCAAAAAGTCATTCCATTCATAAAGATAGAAAAACATGTAAATTTTTTGTAACTTATAAGGGATCAGAAGATATGACAACCAGTACAAGAAAGAATCCAAAGAACAGCCAGAGGAATATTAAAAACAAATACATAAATGGAGGAAAAACCACTTTCGTTACAGTGTGAGAGGAGAGACAAGTAACCCTCTAATATAGAAGACATTGTACATTTCTATCAGTGGCCTAAAGCAAAGGGTTGTAAAAGTACTCAAAGACAGTACTGGCTAGACTCACATAACCTGAAGTGATGTCCTCTAGACAGGGCAAGGTTTTCCACTGAAGAACATATTTCTCTACGCTGGGCTCAGTGGCTCAGCCTGTAATCCCGCACCTTTGGGAGGCTGAGGTGAGTGGATTGCCTGAGCCTGGGGGTTCGAGACCTTCCTGGGCAGCAAGACCTCATCTCTACAATAAATCAAAAAAATCAGCTGGGCGTGGTAGCGCATGCCTGTAATTCCGGCTACCTGGAAGGCTGAAGCAGAAGGATCGCTGGAGCCCAGCAGGTGAGGCTGCGGTGGCCGGGAGCGGCCACTGTACTCCAGTCTGGGTGACAGAGTGAGACTTCAACTCAAAAAAAAAAAAAAGAACATATTTCTTTCTATAAGAAAAAATCTAGTGAACAGTTAGAGTTTTCTCCAAAAAAGAATTCAGTCATTAGGGTGACCAGGTTTCTATTGTGAACATTTCTAGGACCAGACCTGACCATGGCCTGGTGGACACCAATGGCATTCCAAAGTCTAGGATGTCACAAAGGCTGCACTCTGACCAGTGAGGAGCTGGACCACAGGAACACGGTGGGTGGGACTGAACCCTGGCGTCTTGAGAAGCACAGGCCAGGTGGAGAATTAAGCATGGTCTATTAGAAAGAAACTCACTGTTGTTGGTGGTGTTGTTGTGTGTTGCTATAACAAAAACTGAGACTGGGTAATTTATGAAGAACATAGCTTTATTTATCTCACAGTTTTGTAGGCTGAGAAGCATAAGGAGCATGGTACTGGCCTCTGCTCAGCTTCTGGAGAGGGCTTCATGTTGCTTCCAATTATAGTAGAAAGTGGAAGGGGAGTGGGCATGTGCAAAGAAATCACCTGGCAAGAGGGGAAGCAAGGGAGAGAGAGAAACCAAGGATTCATACTTTTTGACACCCTGCTTTTGCGGGAAGTCTTGACAATGAGAACTCACCCAGCCTTAAGATAGGACATTAATCTCTTTATGAGGAATTCTGAAATACCTCCAACTCTCCCACTAGTTCCTATATCCTACCATACTGGGGATCAAATTTTAACATATGTTTTTCAGGGAAAAAGCACATTTAAACCAGAGCACTCACCAAACCTCATATCTAGATGTTGGAGTTCCTATAAGCATAGGAAGCAGACTTAACCGCTTTCAGCAAGAGCAGAGTTGCAGCTTCCTGTGAGACGTGTGGACACCTTCTGTGGGAGATCAGTTGTGCCAAGTGTCTTAACTCATTCATGCCTCTATTCCTTGCTGCCACTTACGAGTACCTGATGCCCAACACCTTGGAGTTGGTAGGCAATGTAGCTCATAAGAGCTATAGAAGGTACAGTTATATTGTAATATTATATATAGTTATATATGATATATGTTATGTTACATAGAGTGTACATATACAAATATATGTCTTGGACAAAGACATATTTAAGCAGCATTTAGTTGTTATCAGATATTCATGATTGAAATTATTTGTAAATATATTTTATTACAAATATAACTATCCATTTTATTCTTAGACAAAATACCTGATCTAATGATCACATATTTTATAGAGCTACATAGAGTTATCAATCGTTGAATATAAGTTTTTTTAGGTAAAAGTATATTCTCTGTAAATTCTGTCTTACGTGATGAACTCAAAACTCATGTAAGTGTTTTTCTGTTTTTGTTTTTGTTTTTTGTTTTTGAGTTGGAGTCTCACTCTGTTGCCCAGACTGGGATACAGTGGCATGCTCCCAGCCACTGCAGGCTTGACCTCCTGGGCTCTGGTGATCCTTCTGTCTCAGCCTTGCAAGTAGCCGGAACTACAGGCACGTGCTACCACACCTGGCTAATCTTTTGATTTATTGTGGAGATGAGGTTCCACCAATTTGCCTAGGCAGTTCTCGAACCCGCGGGCTCAGGCAATCCACTCATCTCTGCCTCCCAAAGTGCTGGGATTACAGGCTGAGTCACCAAGGCTGAGTCACCAAGCACGACCTCATATAAGTTTTATAAGCACTTTCATGGACTGCAATAAGTTAAAATGAGTGGCCCATAAAGTATTGGGACAATCTAACTTCTTCCTTATGAGTACCAATATTTAAGGTTTTTACCTGTTTATCAAAAACTCCAACACCACCGTCTGATGCCTCTGGCCTTTTCATAGACAGTTGGGAAGAGTTTGTCAAGTTCACTGGAAGTACATCAGATGGTTCATCCTAGAAATCCCAGTTTATCATTTATTAGCTATATGACTCTTTATATTCACTTTTTTCTCTCTAAGCAGCAGTCTTATCATGTGTAAGATGGGGATAACGAGTTTCTCCATCTTGGGTTGTCTCCCAAATAAGTCAATTTGATCTTAAGCTTGAGCTTAACATGGAGCTTGGCATAGAGTATTTCCTTAAATATGCCTGATACTTACTTGGGTGTGTTTTCCTCAGATAGGCTGGGTCCTCACATAATTTTTTGATCCTTGGGTGACAAGCTGGGAAAACCACACTCTGCTAAACTTTGTGGAAAGACAGAAGACCACCATGCAGAGGAAGAAGACAGAGTTAAATCAGTGAGCTACAATGTATGCTGGTTTCCTCTTTGTTCCCTACTACCTGGTGACTCCCACACTCTCTGTTTCTTTCCACCATCAGTCAGTGCAACAGAACATGGCTTGGGGGCGGGGGAGGAGGTGGGATTAACGGTAGTCAATATCTGTCTGGGAATGGGGAGACACCCCTTATCAACAAGGATGCCTGAGCGAAGCATATATGTATACCTAACCCTAAACTGTACCCCACAATATCAAAATTAAAAATATTGATTAAAAAAAGGCTTGAAGACTTGGAGAGAGTATTTACAGCTTATGGGGTTTAAAGCCATAAGCTCATGATGAATTTGGTTAACATTATTAGAAAGCAACATACTAAATATCTATGCTTTGTTTAATATATTAATTAGTGCAGTTGTCTATTGGATTTTATTTTTAACCTGGCAAGAGGATATGCATTTTAATCCAAATTTAATCTAAATGCTCAAGTTTATCTTCAAATGCTTTACTTTATTAATTATACAGACACATCTTGCTAATACAGGAAACAACTCCAAGATGTACTTTTGATGCCTCAAAAATTCTTTATCTAAAAGGAATTAAAAATCCTTTGATTAAAAAAAAAGAACATGGCTTGGCTTTTGCTCACTTTGCAGGAGTGAACTGAGAATACAATACAAATTATCGGAATAGTGCTAATTCGTTGAATATGTTCTCTACTATAAGAATGTTTATTACCACATAGTTCTCATTAAAACCCATATTTACAGAATACTCATTGTTAATGTTTATCCCACAAATCTGAGATTCGTTATAGAGGCCCACGAAGCACTTTTAACATTAGCTCAGTTGCTTCTCTGCTCAACTTCTTTCATGCAAACACAGACATGGTGTTTAACAACTGTTTGAGACAGGGGTCAAGGTGGGAGGAATCATGGGAGAACAGGGGGTAAGAAAAGGCTAGCATGGGGCATAGCTTTGGGGTGGTAGATTTTTTTCCCTCTGAAGTCTGTGCTGCCTTCTCCCCTTTGTACACCCCAGCATCTGGAGGGTACACAGGATCAGAAACTTATTTCTTACTGCATGTTTATAATCACTCTAGACCATATAGTCATCAGCATTTCCACCCATCCCTGTACCCAGCATTCTCCATTCACCCCAGGGGATGACCCAGGTTGCAAAACTGAACACCAGTATCCTACAGAATTGTGAAACTTTGAGTTTCTCCCCCCTCTCAAATTTCCATACATAGTTAAATTAATCTTTAAAGCTTTTGAAGTTGAATATAGGAGGAGAGGGCAATTAATATGAACAATCTCATTTATAAAATCATCAAAAAGAATAAAATACTTAGGCATAATTAGGAATAAATTTAGCCAAGGAAGTGACAGATCTATACATTGAAAACTACAAAATAATAATGAAATAAACTGAGGAGCACACAAAGAACTGGAAACATATGCCATTTTCATAGATTGGAAGAATTAATATTGTGAAAATGTCCAAATGTACCCAAAGTGATCTACAGATTCAAGGCACTCCTTATAAAATTTCCAGTTAAAATAAAAATTTCAATTATATTTTTCCAAGAATTGAAAAAGTAATTCTAAAGCTTACATGGAATCACAAAAGACTAATAGCCAAAGCAATCTTGAGCAAAAAGAACAAAGCTGAAGACATCACACTATTTGATCACAAAATATATGAGAGGGGGAGTCCCAAGAAATGGAATTATTTTTTGGAGGGTGGGCCCATAGTAGTACATGCATCCCCTGCTAGGTCAGTGTTCTAGGAACCCATTGGCATCAGTGTACCAGTTAGCGTTGTTATGAGAAGTTGTGTTTGGCCTCGGTGAATTTATTTAGGAGAGTCTTTGAACACTTTTGCCTATTTCATGATGGATGGTGCATAAGTGCACCTGCCCACACTGCACTGAGTGTTAAGCAGTTTTTGACCCCCAAAAATGGCATGACTTCCATGCGCCACCCTCCCTACTCACCCAATCTTGTCCTGAGTGAATTTTGTTGCTGTTGTTACCCTGGATGAAAACAATTCTCAAAAGGAAATATTTTGTCGATGTGGAAGAGGTGAAACAAAAAATAGCAGAAGCACTAAAAAGCATCAGAACGTGAGTTGAGCAACTGTCTTGAGCGGTGGAAAAAGCGTCTTGATAGGTGTATTGCATCAACTACAGAGAACTTTGAAGGTGACTAAAGATTAAACATGTGAGAATAAATATACAATTTTTGATAAATACTTTTTATCTTCCCTTGTATTACAAACTACAGTAAGAAAACAGCATGGTACTGAATAAAACTAGAAATACACGGATGAAACATGGTAGAGAGTGAAGAGCTGGTGTTAAAGCTGTATCTCCAGTGGAGCTATTATGTAAGATTGGAAAATAAAGGAAAAAGAATACTGTTTCATAGGTGGCAGTTAATGGCCCCAATTTGAGATACGTTTTATTTTAGCTACCAGCATGCAAGTAAGAATTAAACCTCTGTAAGTGAAATCTGAACCTGTTTTTTAGACATTGTCCTCATAGAGATTACGATAGGAGAAAAGGAATCCATTAAATTAATGAAATTTTAAGGCCTCAGGACCATTTCCGCGGCCTCAACTAGGAAGAAACTTGGCGGCGCTCGGCGA
>NW_007259746.1:7274-15409 GCF_000164805.1 Carlito syrichta
CGGCGGCTGGACATCCTGAGCGCGGGCGTGGAGTTTCCCATCCGGCACCACCACCCCTGGAGCGAGCTGCCAGCCAACGTGCGGCAGAGTCTTGGAGACCCACAGAGAGCACGAAAAGCCGGTTGTCCCGTCGAGTGTCCGCAATCAGCTACGCGACAGAAACAATGTGTTAAACATGTCGAGAAAGATGAACGCAAATACTGAGGAGCTCCTGAAACGCAGCCGCGACCACCTCCGGCTGCAGCCCTGCCACCTGTCGGACATCATGGGGAAGGGCCTGAGGGTGGCGCCCCTCTCCTACTACACCGGGATCATGGAGGACGCTACGGACAGTGAGAAAAGATATGATTCATTGCCCAGTTTTACGGCTGCTGGCTGTCTAAGGCTTCTTGGCATAGGAAGACACCAGTATATTGGTCTTATGAATCAGTGTAAGTCATCAGAAAAGTTTTTCAGAAGGAAAACAGTCCGTGATCTTCTGCCCGTGGAAATTGCCATCAAGGCCTGGTGGGTGGTGCAGGCTGGCTACATCACCGAAGATGACATCAAGATATGCACTTTGCCTGAGAAATGTGCTATTGATGTGATCATCGATTCAGGCCCTCAACTCTCTGGATCACCAGATTACCATGTAGTACATATTTTATATGACAAAGGATTTATTTATCTGGATGTACCAATATCTGATGACAACTGTACAGCAGTTCCCTCTCTTGAAGGCTTTGTAAAGGATCGAGTACAAGGTGATTATTTTGAAACTCTGCTCTATAAGATATTTGTTTCAATAGATGAGCACACTAATGTTGCAGAGCTTGCAAATGTCCTTAAGATACACTTATCCCTGGTTAAGAATGCTGTTTCAATGTATTGCCACTTGGGCTTTGCCCATAGGAAGGGACAAGTCATCAATCTGGATCGACTTCATTCATCGTGGAAGAATGTACCATCCGTGAACAGATTAAAGAGCACTTTAGATCTGCAGAAGATGCTCTTATCCTGGGACAGCGGGGAACGACGGAGACCCATTCAAGAAGCTTCATCGGCTACCAACACTGATACGAACAGCCAAGAAGATCCAGCTGACACAGCCAATGTGGTAGTGTGAGCCTGTCCACAGAATACACAAAGCGAATTGCATTCCTGTTTGACTCAACTCTTATGGCCTTCTTAATGATGGGAAACCTTTCACCAAACTTGAAAATTTGTGCCATCACAATGTTTGAAGGAGGCAAGCTCTCAGATGAGTTTCTGGAAAGCTTTCTCATAGAACTGGAAAAGGTTCAGAGCACTGGTGAAGGAGAAACTCTGAGATACTTTGATCATCCGCTTACTTTGAGAAACACCATTCTGTTTCTGCGTCATAATAAAGACCTAGTTGCACAAACTGCACAGCCAGACCAACCCAATTATGATTTTCCTCTGGATCTCTTGTGCTGTGAGAGCCTTCTTGTCCTGAACCCCACAACTTGCAGGAGAGTTCTGAACAAAAACTACATGGCGCCCCTCACCAACAAAATCCAGCCCGTCAGCAGCTGTACCCCTCAGCATATTGGACCAGCTATCCCAGAAGTCAGTTCTATGTGGTTTAAACTGTACATTTATCTTGTCATGGGGCAGGAACCACCATCTCTCTTACTGTCCAAAGGTACAAGACTTTGAAAACTGCCAGATATATTTCAGGGTTATGATCAATTGCTAATAACATCTTGCGGTCATGATCCTGGTGTAGTTCCCACGTCAAAAGTCCTCACGATGTTGATGATGCTTTAACACATTCTGCAGTTTTAATTCAGGGACACGGTTTATATGGGATAGAAGAAACTGTGCATATACCATTTCCATTTGATGAAACAGAACTACAAGGAGAGTTCACTCGTGTCCATATGGGCGTTCATAAAGCATTGCAAACGTTAAGGAACAAAGTGGACTTGCCGCACTTCTGTGGCTACATCACCATGCTGAATGCTTCCAGCCAGCTTGCCAGCAGAAAACTCAATAATGCTTCTGAGAGAGGAGAGCCTGATTTAGCTTCAGGCTCAGATGTAAATGGGAGCACAGAATCATTTGAAATGGTCACTGAGGAAGCAGCTGTAGATGCAAGGAAGCAGAGACAAAGCAAAATTCTGACGCCACCACAGAAGCAGACTAGGTTCCTCTTGAGCTATGCTTTGGAATTCCACTCTGCAGTTCTGAATTAAACCGGAAAGTTTGTAGGAAAATTGCTACACATGGCATTTGCAGGAAAGAGAGCCTTCAGAACCTCTTACATTCCAGTCAAAAACTCCCTCTACAAGTCCTTAACTTTGTTCACTCATTCCAGGAAGGTGCTTCCGTGCTGGATGTCCACACGGAGCTCGGCTTTTCCAGTTTGCTTTCACAGCCATCGTGCGCTGACATGGGCATTCCGCTTCCTGCAAGAAACTTGGTGTTTAAAGACGGTCTCCTATCAGAGTGGAGTGGCCAGTCACCATCCTTGCCCCTCCTGACTCATCTTCCCCTGCAGTAATTGGTTCCAGCATCCATTGCTCACACTTTCTGCCTTTTTCTTTCCTAATGTTAGCTTTATGGTGGCAGCCACTAAAAGGCATCCTGCTGCCAAGTGCAATTCCTGCTTCACTGATACGAGAGTTGGGGACACGGTCCTGTTTTCTGGAGTTTTGCACATGATTGCACGTCCTGTTGCAACAAATTGCTTTTTAGCAACCAGCACTGCATTTTTTACCTTGAGACAATCTGCATTTCTTTTATAAACTAAGGATCTACTTTATAGGCTTTATGATGACTGTTCTATCTATAAGCAGTCTCTATGAATATGGCAGTGGAAATTGTATATGTTAGTTATCAGACATAAATCTTGTTTAATTTTATATTGTGTTACCTGTACTTTAGGGGATCAAGGGAAGAGATGGAACTCTTACTCTGCAAAGGCCTCTTGGCACTTAAAGCAGTAGAACTTGTTACTTATGTAACACCATAAGTATCCCGTGTCCAGAGACGATATGGTGGGCATTAGGAATGCCTGCAAATGTCTGTAATTGTGTGTATCAGCTGCGTGGTTAAAGGCGCGCGTCAGCACAGTCACGTGCCACTCAGCCTTGATTCGTAAGTCTCAACTCGGACGGTGACTGTCACTGGCATCTCATGAGAAGCTTTAGAAACGTGTTTTAAAACTCTGTTTCTGTGTGGACTTCTGTTGTCTCTCATCTGGGCTTTGTGTTTTCACAGAGTCTTCGTGGAAGAAATCGAATTTATCTTCCACTCTTGTAGCTGCGGCTGCTGCACATTTGCACCCTGATTTACCTTTTGGTTCTTAGCTCTGATGTTTTCAAACCAAGGTTTGTGATTTTGGGTAGAATCACATATTATTAGCAGTAAGGCTATGTCTTCGGTTCAGAACACTTCAGTGATAAGCCTACTTTGAGGACATATTCTTAAGCAATCTGGATCTTAAATTTATGTGAATACTTTTATAGCAAATGATAAAGAAAAATGGAATAATTTCAAAGTGTGACTTGAATCACTGATTGTTTTAGTATCTCAAATGTTGATTAAAATAATTGGAATCACTTTTTAGACTTTTCAGGTTGCCTTCTTGGGGAGTTTATGCAGTGTTATAGCTTAGTTTAGCTCATCTTATAGGTAACGGTTTGCTAGTTTAAAAATGTAACCAAACTAACTGGTCACACAACATGTGTTTGAAACACACAAAGTGTTAGAAATTTTGGGAATGTTATGACCTAAACATTTTTGCTGATAATTTTTGTTATCTATAGGTACTTGTGAATTTAACATACTTCTGGAAATATATGCCTTTCTTAGAACTATGAACATAACCATGCATTCAATACCATGGCCTGTCTGCAAAACTGAATATTCAGACTAGGTTATCAGTGGCACAGTCAGTACTGTTTGGGTCAATGCAGTAATGTTTACTTTTCTACTGTGTCTTATAGAAAGTAGAAACCATGTGTATGTTATGTTTGTCGATAAAAAGAGAAATACATACTAATATTAAAATAATTTCTTATGACTGTGAATCACTCATTTATTTTTCCAGTAATTGATATTGTACATTCCTAGTGCTATTAGGTATGTATGTAACTTTTACAGTTTTCAGTTGAAAGTTGAAAAGTCTCTTCTTTGACCAAGGCTCTTTGATCTCACTTTAATTTGCTTTCTTTGAATTAACTGTAGTTATGTTATTTTTTCCTATATTAGCGGTCTAAACAAACTGTAATGACACGTACACTCATAAAGAATTGAACATCTGTAGCTGTTGGCAATGTGCCCAGTTATGGGTGCATTTAAAGCTTAAAATATGGAAGTGATTTGCTGCTGTGTTTCTTTTGAGAGAAAATGGAGGAAGAACTAGAACCCGGTAAGGATCATGAATTGTAGGGAAAGTGCGGAGAGAAGCACGGTCAGTTTTGGTTCCTTGTGTTGAATGAGGAAAGAGGAATCCCAAGTTCCAGCTGAAGGCCTCTCCTGCTCTCAGGGAAGAAGCTACATGCTGAGAGCTGTCAGTGATATGCGGAGTGCCTACGTCCGTGCTTCGCTTTATGAATTTGGCCTTGTTTTGTTCATATAGACTCATGTAGTCTCTTAAATTTTGCAAGTGGTGATGTAGTTCAACAAAAAGGAAAATCTAAAATGCAGACTTTGTTATTTGCCAAAGAAAATCCACGAAGCATTTTTATCTGGCTGTCTTGAGAATGTTGAAGTCGTGTCGTCCAACTTTGTGCCATTCCCTTCCTTCCTTTTCCCACTTCCTTAACATAACTTAAGCCCTGACAGACATTTCTAGAAACTGAGAGAAAGTGAACAAGTATCAGAAGGGACATAGAGTTGAGTAGCATACAGTTTCATCTCTTCTGTGGGTCAAAAGAAATGCAAATTTGTATCACTTAAAATATTGTCTGATTTCCTTGATTTCTTTTTTTTTTTTTTTTTTGAGTTGGAGTCTCACTGTCACCCAAACTGGAGTGCAGTGGCCGCTCCCGGCCACCGCAGCCTCGACCTGCTGGGCTCCGGCGATCCTTCCGCCTCAGCCTTCCAAGTAGCCGGAATTACAGGCACGCGCTATCATTCCCAGTTGATTTTTTGATTTATTGTAGAGATGAGGTCTCGCTGCCCAGGCGGGTCTCGAACCCGCGGGCTCAGGCAATCCACTCACCTCAGCCTCCCAAAGGCGCGGGATTACAGGGTGAGCCACCGAGCCCGGCGATTTCTTTTTTTAACTATGTAATCAGATGGTTTTGTACTTGTTTTTCAGGGGAGTATTGATTTCTTTTACTTGATGTTTTCAGTTTTCTCTGCCACTCGTGTGTCTTTTTTAAGTCCAGTGTTTCAAATGCAATTTGTAATTAAAGTACTGTAACTGAGTATAGAGGATTGTCCTCTGTTAGGATGTTAATATTATACAATGAAATGTATAAAGCGGTGTCAATTTGATTATTGACACATATAACATGTTTACAAATAAACTGTGGTGTTGATCAAGTCACTAAAAAAAAGAGAAATTATAATATAAAAGGAGAAAAATGTCAGAATTTAGTTTTGAGCTACCTCATAGAGAAGGACCTTGGGAAAGACCCTGGGAGGGAGAAAGCAGGCATTAGTTTAAAAGCAATCAGGAGCCCAGGAAGCAAAGAAGCCTAAGAAAAGTGATAATCTCCAGAAGAGGTCATAGTCTGATTTTGCTTTTGTTCCAAGTGAGATAACATCACAAAACACTCACTGAATTTATATGATGGGGAGATAACAGTGATATAATCAATATTTATTAATATGGATGCCATTTGTGATGCTAGTCATTCTAAGTTGTGGGGGATGGGAGGATACTGAAATTTTTTTTTTAATTTTATTTTAGAGATGTGGGCCAGGCTCAGTGGCTCAGCCTGTCATCCCAGCATTTTGTGAGGCTGAGGCAAGTGGATTTCCTGAGCCTGCAGGTTGGAGACCGCCCCAGGCAACTTGATGAGACCTTGTCTCTACGATAAATCAAAAATTAGCTGGGTGTGGTAGTACGTGCCTGTAGTTCTGGCTACTTGGAAGGCTGAGGCGGAAGGATAGCCCAGCAGGTCGACACTGGGGTGGCAGTGAATGTGCCACTGCACTCTAACCTGGGTGATGGAGTGAGACTCCAACTCAAAAAAAAAAAAGATGTGGCGTACAATTCAGACTTAGGTATACAAATGATCATTGTACAGGCAGGGTTTGGGCCTCACTTTCGTCCCCAGTGGATATTGTAAAATGATTGCTAATCTTTTCAGGTTTATTTTGAAGAAAAAGAAAGACTGGAAAGAAACTACACACGAGCTACTACAAAGCAAAGAAACCATCAAGAGAGCAGGGAGACAGCCCACAGAATGGGAGATAATATTTGCCAACTGTGTATCTGACAAAGGCCTAATATCTAGGATCGCCAAGGAACTCAAACGCGCCTTAAAGAAAAAAGCAAACAGCCCCATTAAAAAGTGGGCAAAAGACATGAATAGACACTTCTGAAAAGAAGATATATGGGCAGCCAACAGACACATGAAAAAGTGCTCAGCCTCACTCATCATTAGAGAGATGCAAGTCAAAACCACATTGAGATGCCACCTAACCCCCATAAGTGTGACCATCACTAATTAAACAAACAACAGATGCTGGCAAGGATGTGGAGAAAAAGGAACGCTTCTACACTGCTGGTGGGAATGCAAACTAGTGCAACCTCTCTGGAAGACAGTGGCAATTTCTGAAAGAACTAGAAATAAATTGGTTCAGGGGGAGGTTATTGTTTCAATAACAAAGAGACTCAGTGAGTTAAAGGGTTTTAGTGAAAAAAGATGCGGTATTTGCCAGTAAAGGAGATTGCACTTGGCATCAATAAAATAATCAATAAAACATCTTCTAGAGAGCAGGAAAGAAGTGACACAATTAAACTGAACAAAGTATGGAGATGACTTTTTAATTCAAACAGGACATGAATCACTAATGGATAGAAACGCAGGAACAATTTTAGATATCATGGCAGTAAGCCAAAATGTTTATTAAAATTACCTAATGCATCAGTGTAGAAGGAGGTGATCACATTTGTAGAATGTGAGAAGGAATGTCAGAATTTGTGAGATTCAAAAGGCTTGAGGAAGGTCTGAAATATGAAGTATAGAAGAATGAATTAATTATTAAGGCATGATAAGAAACCTGGCAATTTAAAAAGTCATAGAGAGATTTGTGACACTAATTAGACCTGGTCAATATCCTAATTATTTGCAGTGACAGATGCAGCTGTAAGAAGGGTGATATTTGGAGTCATCTGGGATTAGGGTTTGGTCATCAGATTTGGTGAAAGGTTGGAAGGGTGTGACCTTTTTTTCCTGCTGTGTCTATGTTTAAGTGTGGGGGACTCATCTGGAAAACGAGGAGAGGTGGAGGCTACTTTTTGGGATATGGAGATTCTCATGAGCTGGGAGAACATGGGTATGGAGGGTGATAGTGTGAGAATTCACTGACAATGTTTTAGTTTTGCTCTACTATTTACTATTAAAACTTCCTAAGCCTACAGACTTTTACCAGGGGGTTCTTGAAGAAAATTAATTTTATATCAGAAGACTAATATACTCTGGGTATATTCCCAATAAGGGAATTGCTGGGTCATATGGAAGGCCAATTTCTAGTTCTTTCAGAAATTGCCACACTGTCTTCCAAAGAGGTTGTACTAGTCTGCATTCCCACAGCAGTGTTGAAGCATTCCTTTTTCTCCACATCCTCACCAGCATCTGTTGTTTGTTTAATTAATGATGGCCACTCTTACGGGGGTTAGGTGGCATCTCAATGTGGTTTTGACTTGCATCTCTCTAATGATGAGTGAGGCTGAGCACTTTTTCATGTGTCTGTTGGCTGCCCATATATCTTCTTTTGAGAAGTGTCTATTCATGTCTTTTGCCCACTTTTTAATGGGGCTGTTTTTTTTTTCTTTAAGGCACATTTGAGTTCCTTGGAGATCCTAGATATTAGGCCTTTGTCAGATACACAGTTGGCAAATATTATCTCCCATTCTGTGGGCTGTCTCCCAGCTCACTTGATGGTTTCTTTTGCTTTGCAGAAGCTCATTAGTTTGATGAGGTCCCACTTTTCTATCTTACTTCTTA
>NW_007259746.1:15712-30143 GCF_000164805.1 Carlito syrichta
GTGATAGTTCCTGCTTTGTTTCTTTTGCTAAGGATTGTTTTGGCTAATCGTGGTGGTTTACGTTTTCATATGAATTTCTGTATTGTCTTTTCCAGGTCTGAGAAGAATTATGTTGGTAACTTAATGGGTATTGCGTGGAATCTGTAGATTGCCTTTGGTAGGAAGGACATTTTATCAGTGTTGATTCTTCCTATCCATGAGCATGGAATATATTTTCATTTGTCTGTGTCTTCTTGGATTCCTTTGAGCAGTGTTCTGTAGTTCTCATTGTAAAGGTCTTTTCACTTCTCTGGTTAGGAAGATGCCAAGTTATTCTTTTTTGTGTGTGGCTATTGTGAATGGGCTTGTGCTTTTAATTTGGGTCTCTGCCTGCTTGTTGTTGGTGTATAGGAATGCAGCTGTCTTTTGCACATTTGTTTTGTATCCTGAGACTTTGCCAAAGTCCTTTATCAGTGCGAGCAGGTTTTTGACAGACTCTCTTGGATTTTCAAGGTATAGGATCATATCATCAGCGAAGAGGAATAACTTGACTTCCTCTTTTCCTATTTGGATACCACTGATTTCCTTCTCTTGTCTAATTGCCTGAGCTAGGACTTTCAACACAATGTTGAACAAGAGGGGTGAGAGCGGGCAGCCTTGTCATGTTCCAGTTTTCAGGGAAAATGTTTCCAGTTTCTGTCCATTTAGCAAGATGTTAGCTGTGGGTTTATCATAGACAGCACTTATTATTTTGAGGTAAGCTCCTTCTATACCTAGGTGTTTGAGAGTTTTTATCAAGAAAGGGTGCTGGATTTCATCAAAAGCTTTTTCTGCATCTAATGAGATAATCACGTGGTTCTTGTTTTTACATCAGTTGATGTATTTAATTACATTTATGGTCTTGCAAATGTTGAACCCGCCCTGCATCCTGGGATGAAGCCTACTTGGTCATGGTGGATGATTTTTGAGATGTGTTTTTGGATCCGATTTGCTAGAATCTTGTTGAGGATTTTTGCATCTATGTTCATTTGATTTATTAATGATGGCCATTTTTTACTGAAGTTAGGCGGTATTTCAATGTGGTTTTGATTTACTTTTCTCTGATGATTGGTAAGTCTGAGCATTTTTTCATGTGTCTGTTGGCTGCTTGTATATCTTCTTTTGAGAAGTGTCTATCCATGTCGTTTACCCATTTTTTTACTCAATAGATGCATTTTTATTTATGTATTTATTTATATTTTGCCCATTTTTAAATGTTTTTTTTTTTCTTTTGGCATGTTTGAGATCCTTGTAGATTCTGGATGTTAGACCTTTGTCAGACATGCAGTTAGCAAATATTTTCTCCCATTCTGTGGGCTGTTTCCCCACTCTATTGATTGTTTCTTTTGTTTTGCAGAGATTTTCAGTTCGATGAGGTCCCACTATCTAACTTATCTTCTGTGGCATGGGCATCTGGGGTTTTGATCAGGAATTGATTGCCTATTTCAACTTCTGTAAGGATGTCTCCTGCATTTCCTAAGATTCTTCTAGTTAGAGGTTTTATGTTTATGTCTGTGTTTCATTTAGAGTTGTTTTTTGTGTATGGAGCTAGGTAGGAGTCCTGTTTCATTCTTCTGCATGTGGTCAGCCAGTTTTTCCAGCACCATTTGCTGAACAGGTTTTCCTCTCCCCAGTGGTTGTTGTTGGAGACTCTGTAGAAGATGAATTGGTTGATAAATTGAGGTTTTGCTCCTGGAATCTCTATCCTGTTCCATTGGTCTATATGCCAGTTCTTGTACCAATACCAGGTTGTTTTGATTATTGTAGCCTTATAATACAGCTTAAAGTCTGGGAATGTGATATCTCCTGCTTTATTTCTTTTGCTGAGGACTGTTTTGGCTATTCATGGTCATGTATGTTTTCATATGAATTTCTGTATTGTTGATCCAAGTTTTCCTTGGGTAGGATGGACGTCTTAACAATGTTGATTCTTCCAATCCATGAACATGGAATATTTTCCATTTGTTTGTGTCTCTTTAATCTCTTTGAAGTTTGTTTTGTAGTTTTTTGTAAAGGTCTTTCACTTTTCTGATTAGGAAGCTGCCAAGGTATTTCATTTTTTTGTGGCTATTGTGAATGGGATTGTACTTTTTATTTGGTTTTCTGCCTGTTTGTTGTTGGTACAGCAAACAAGAGAAGGATATCAGGGGTATCCAAATAGGAAAAGAGGAAGTTAAGCTATCTCTCTTTGAGGAAGATATGATCTTATTCCTGGAAAAATGTGACTTTCTTTGGATGTTGATTTTATACTCTGAGATTTTGTCAAAGTCCTTTATCAGTGCAAGGAGGTTTTTTTGTTGCCTCTCACCTCGGCCTCCCAAAGTGCTGGGATTACAGGTTTGAACCACTGTTCCCAGTGCAAGGAGGTTTTGGACAGATTCCCTTAGGTTTTTCCAGGAATAAGATCATATCTTCCTCAAAGAGAGAAAGCTTAACTTCCTCTTTTCCTATTTGGATACCCCTGATTTCCTTCTCTTGTCTACTGTAGCTAGGACTTCCAACACTATGTTGAACAGGAGGGGTGAGAGTGAGGAGCCTTGTCTTCTTCTGATTTTCTGGAGAAATGCTTCCAATTTCTGTCCATTTTGTAATGTGTTGACTGTGGGTTTATTGTAGCTGGATTTTACTGTTTTGAGGTATGTTTCTTCTACCTGGGTTTTTAAGGGTTTTCATCAATAATAGATGCTGGATTTTGTTGTAAGCCTTTTCTGCATCCAATGATATAATCAGTTGGTTCTGGTTCTTGTTTTTATATCTCCTGATGTACTTAATCACATTTATGGTCTTGTGGATGTTAAACCAGCCCTGCATTTCAGGGATGAAGCCTACTTGGTCATGGTGAATAATATTTGAGATGTGCTGTTGGATCCAATTTGCTAGAATCTTGTTGAATATTTTTGCATCCTATGTTCATCAGGGATATTGGCCTGTAGAACTTTTTCTTTGTCAGGTCTTTGCCTGGTTTGGTTATCAGTGTGATGTTAGCTTCATGAAATGATTTGGGGAGAGTTCCATCTTTCTCAATTGCCTGGAATACTTTTAATATGTTTGGCATCAGCTTCTCCTTTAGGTTGGCAGAATTCTGCTGGAAAGCCATCTGGTCCAGGGGTTTTTGTAGGTAGTTTTCTTATGATGAAGTCAATTTTCAGGGTTGTTATTGATCTATTTAGGGTCTCTATTTCTTCTCATTTCAGCCTTGAGAGGTTGTGTGGTGTCAGAAAGTTCTCCCTTTTTTTGGTTTTCAAGTTTGTTTCTGGGACTTTCTTTCTTTGAACAGAAATTTGGATTCTATCTCATTATCAGTGAAATAAATGTTGTACTTAAGAGATTCATCTTCTTCTCAAAATGAAATTTCATCAAACTATATTTCTTCAGTGTTTATAAATATTATTTCTATCAAACACATAAGGAACCTTTCATATTCTATTTATATATATAAATGTTGTGTTATAATTTGAAAATATATGTTGCTTAGCTATTAAAGAATTTTATTTTATTTTAGTCTTTGTGGTGCTGACATTTTATTTTGTTCTCTTTCTTATTTGCATTTTTTCATTTTAAAGATGTGGGGTACAATTCAGGGTTACGTATACAAATTTTCATTATGCAGGTATCCTTGTTGATGAGGTGTACTCCCCTCCCCTGTCAGTTTTCCACTACTGCCAATCCCCTTCTTGCTCTTAAAGAATTTTAATTGTTAGCAGCAATGTTCTTTCTCTAGTGTTTTGTTCTCAACCTTCATCAGAGCAAAAGCAACACTTTTTTTAGCCTAAGTATATATTAATTGAAAATAACAAATGATGATTTTCTTTATGATATATAATTAAATGATATACCTGGGAATAAACTCACACATGTAATATTTATATGCCAATATAGTAGTAGCTGTGCATATTTATTAAAAATTGATAAATTACCTGGAGATAGTTTTCTTTCCCTACAAGAGTGCTGTTCGAAGATTTCTGACCAGGAAGGAATCCCTTGGGCAACATTTGAGAACCTCCAAATCATTGTTTCTCATCCCTCTCTCACTCCCAACTAACATGTCTCAGGAGAAAGATGGGTGAAGTAGCAAGGGGTTTCTCTTCCACTATGTGGCCTGGGTTCCAAAGATTAATGGTTTTAGTCACAAATGACCCTTCGTTAGGCAATGAGCACCAACTGGGGGTAATTTTGGCTGAAAGGAAGCAGCAAATGACACTTTGAGGACAGCTGGGGACATTCCATGAGATAAATGACAGAGAAATTATCAGGACAAGGTAAATTATTTCTCTTTAAAATTGATATATAATACTGTGTTTGGGTTAGAGAGTAGAATGAAGATAAGAAAGTGTGAGTCTTTGTGGTACTGACACCTTAGGGAAGAAACAAATTAAGTAGAAGACACTGTATATCTGAAGTGATGAGGCATACGGAGATGACTAAATAGGGGACAGTTGGGATTGATGGGTGTGGGAATGGGGAACAGTCTTGATAGGAGTAGTCAGTGAAGACCTAAGGAGAGGATGCCTAAGCAGTGAGGATACCTGGGGGAAAGCTTTGAGGAATGAGGAGACAGAAAGATGGAAGCTCTAACGTGGGCATTAGCGTGGTAAGTGAGGAACAGCCAGAGGTCAAAGTGCCTGGAGTGCAATGAATGATGCAAGAATGACCTGGGTGATATCATGAGGTTCCGGATGAGCGAAGAAGCTTTCATCAATTGGAAAGCTGCCATGTGGGAAACAAGGTAAAGTGGGCAGACCATGTGGAAGTCTATCACAATGACTGGAGGCTGAGGGTGGTGATGGCTGGATCAGGATGGAGCTGTGGAGGTGGAGATGGAGAGATGGAGTTGGGTCCAGGACCTGTGCTGCAGGCAGAGACCTCAAGACTCATTGATACCTGTGGGTGCAAAGAAGAGGAGAGTCAGGACATGTTCAAGGGGTCCTATTTGAGCATCTGCATGGCAGCAGCAGGGTGGGGGGGATATCTTTCACTTGAACAGGGAGGGGTAGCAGAGGAGTGCATCTGGATGGGAAAAGGGAATGAGTTTGAGAAGAGACTTTTGACAGAGATCTTTTGTCACCAGAGTAGAAACACCATGCACTCAGGGGAACACAAGGTGTAGGGCTTGGAGAAACCATCACAGTCACAGCTCTAAATGGGAAGAGCCAACAGGGAGAGAAGTTACTGTAGCAGAGAGGTGTCCAAGGCCTGGGCTGTTTCCATGGTCCCATTAGTGGCCAGAATCATCCATGGGTTTCCCGTTACCATCATCATAGCAGAGTCCCCACAGTGACCTGCTTCTCTCTGGTCCTGAAGATTAGAGCTTGAGTTGTGTGGATTCTCATGCTGGCTTCTTTCCCTGTATTAGATGGACAGGGTCACCTCAGACTGCCTCTGAGCCCTGACGAGAGCTAGGAATTTGGTTTCAACCATCCCACAGAGTCATGACACAGGGAGAAAGTGCTGCTCATGTTCATTCTTTTGGAATGATAATGCCCATCAGTGTTTGACCTATAGATTCTGCCTGTGATTTGGTTTTTAACTCTGGGCTCTGCCTCCAGGTGCTCTGTGCTACTCACTATCAGGTTACCTTGGGACAGTAAGACATCCCACCAAGTCCTCATGCTTCAGGGTCAATCCCAGCCCTATCATCCGGTGAACCATTGAATCCATTACCTCCAACTCTCAAGGCTGGGGCTCAGCGTCCTTTAGTCAGAGCTCCAGAGCCCATGTAAGCAGCAGTAGTCCTTGGAACCTGCTTAAAAGTTACTCAGACACTCCTTAACCTAGATGTGGAAAGTGATTCAGATCAAATAATCAAGTGATTATTTGTGAAATCTCTTTCATTTCTCATTATGGCCACAAAGGTAGTGTCTGCTATGATCCCATGTTTCAGATGTAGAAACTGAAATTCACACAGGTGAAGTCATGCATTTCAAATTCATCATTCTTGGGTGAACGAGTCCATATTCACAGAGCTCTCCAGTGAAGACACTAGGAACCCCGTGTGTCCCATGCAAGGCATCAAATTGGGAGCAGAGGGAGTATTCTCAGTGCTCTTCAAGGAAGAGCTAAAAATAAAACCAATTATGCTGCTGAGACTATGGGGGTATCTGAAGAGGGTGTCCATAATGGGAACATGTTTGTTGTAAGGTAAATGAAACCAGACCAGGTGAAATGGCAACAAAGGAGCCAAGAAAAATTTATTAGTGCAATATCGGGTGAAGTTCACTGGTCCATGTAGCTGTGGGTCGGAGAAGTCGCACCCAGCAAGATGGGTGACGGGTTTATAAAGGGAACACTGAGAAAGCTGTGAGGGGGTTGGGGAGAGCAATCACTGGTTAGGACAGCTGTCACGTCTGCTGGCGATTGGCTGAACAGGGCTGCTAGAGTTGCTGTAACAGGTACTGGCTGGCTTTGTGACTGGAGTCTTAGTTCCGGTCACTCATTTTTGCTGGCTCACTTTCGCCCATTGCTCTCCTGGTCTGGGTTGGAGCCATCTTGTTGAGGCCCGTCCCGCCCTCTGGTGCCTCCGGCCTTACATTTATGGCCCCTTCCTAAATGGTGGAGATAAAGTTTGTTCTGTTCTAACTCTTTTAGGGTGAACATAGGGTATTTCCTTTTCACCTCTTTATGTAAATCCAGGAAATGAGTATGGCAGACTTGTTTGGTGGTGGGTATCTGGGTTGTGACTCAACACAGCCTTTGCTCTATATATGTGGATATGCATACCTATGTATGTATGTATGCATTTTAAGAAAGAAAAATTGTATTAAAATTGTAATACTCAATAGATACCAATAACAAAAGATGAATACAAGTCACATTTGACTTCTGCGATTACAAGAGGTGCCCATTGGTTGGTAGACTTCTGTGGGGAGTGTATAAACTGTTCCAGCACCATAGAGTATGAAGTAAGACTTGTTGCTGTTTGAGGCCTCTCAGATCTTCCCTTGAGCACATCACACACAGTACCAAGAGTCTCAAACTTATCACAAATGCACGCATTTGTTAGGCGGGTTGGAAGTTCTGTTGCATACCTATGCCTCCATTGTTGTTGTACTTCCAAAATGTTGTCCAATTTCAAATACCACTTCAAAATTGTCTTGCACTCCTTGAATGACAACTGTGTTTTTGCCATTTGCTGTCCTGCCTGTCGCATGGTGATGCTAGCATTCATTTGATTAATGCCATCTTTTGACATCATACTACACATTGTTACCATAATTCAATTAAACTTCAAAAAGTAATATGTAGATTACATCTCTTTAAAAATTTTGTTTTTATTTTTTAAATGTGGGGTACAATTCAGGGTTAGGCATACAAATGTTTATTATGTGGGTACCCTTGTTGATAAGGTGTGTCCCCCTCTCCTGGAAGTTTTCCTTAACCGCCAAAACCCCCTGGCAGTTTCCCACTACTGCCAATCTCTTTCTTATTGTATTATGATAATTGTTCAAGGTCCGCTTATGAGTGAGAACATAAGGTGATCTGTTCTTTGTTTCTGTGATAGCTCACTGAGTATGATAAACACTAACTCCATCCAAGTTGCTGCGAATGTCCATATGTTTGTCCTGCCTTAAGACTGCATAATATTCCATTGTGTATATGTACCACTTTTTTAAAAACCCAGTCCATTTTAGATTATATCTCTTAAAATGTGTATACATTTTTTGGTACCCTGGGATATATATACATACATACATATTTGTGTATGTTGTTTATATGCATATACTTATCTATGTTATACATTTCTAAAAATATGTCTATATACATTTCTAAATATATCTGTGTCTATATAAATTTGTCTCCTTAATAGATCTAATATTTTCTGTAATCACTTTTAAGGCATTAACCAATTTTTGATACTTTTGATGACTTCCTCATTTCTTTTTTCTGTCCCTTTGATCCCTGGCTTTGTTGCATGTGTTCTGCTCTCCACCACTCCTGCTGCAGTATGTCTCCCAACATCTGGTGGTTCTCGTCTGCCTACTCATAGCCACGGCTAGGTAGAAAGTTGCTAAGGGGAGCTCTGTGTGCTTGGGTGGGACCTGCATCTTCAGTGGCTCTCTCTGGGCTAATTAGATAAAGAAACACATGATTTGGAGGGTGTGAATCGAGTATCACAAAAGCATCCTGTAGGCTCCTGCCTGGCAGGAGGAGTGAGCTGTCAGGATTGTGGAAGCTGAGCAGGGATGGGGGAGGTGGGCTTAGTTTGCAAACTTCAATCTCGGCTCTTGTTTTTAGCAGGTGCCTTATTCCCTACCTCACTTGTGCCCTCAGCATTTATTTTGTGAGATTCAAACATTTTGTTGTGTTTGTGTAAATGTGTTGCTTTAATCTTGAATGTGCCAACGTATAATATGGTTATTCATTTTCCTATTGATGGCTATTCATGTGTCCTACAAACTTTTGGCTAATAAAAAGAAAGCCACCGTGTATATTGGTTACACATATTTTCCCTTTGGAAAAAGTAACTTAGAACAGAATTAATTGCTGGTTCAAATGGATGTGGTATGGTTAAATTTTTAAGAAATTGCCAAGATATTTTCCTAAAGTGTTTGTACCATATAACTTCCCATCATCAATGTATCGGAATTCTAACTCATCCCCTTATTTTCTACCCTTGCTTTTTTTTTTAAAAAAAGTCTTTTAGATGGATCTTATTACAGTTTGCCACGAAAGTCTGAACCAGTGTGAACTTTATGACTGTGTGAATAAGATGATTTAGAATGACAACCTTCTCCAACATGATACATTTATTCCAAGATTTCTTAATTTTGTGAGTCAAATTTCCCTTAAGGATCACAGAGATGTTATGGACCCTTTTTCAATTATGCACATATTGAAACGTATTAAAATATGTTCTATCAAGTGCTTTTTAGGCACTTTTACTCTATACCTCATCCCAATAACCACCAATGAACCTCAGTGTCCTTCTAAGCATTGCTTAAGACCATACAGAAAACTGCCATACAGCAGAGGCCTGGCTTTCATCATGTGACTCCCATCTTCCCAACCAACCTCCAGGCAGGAGCAACTCACAAGATGGACATTCTTCCAGGCAGCTCGTCTTTTCTCCCAGATCCTTCTCATTTAGAACACTTTTATCTGGAGCAGAGAGTAGAACTTTACAGAAAAGGGCTACCTACGACATGCATTTTGAAGATCAAATTCTGGTTCCATGAATAAGAATACACACACTTTTTGGTACTAAGGTGTCCTGAAAGTGGAGTTGTCTCAAGGTCTGCGATGTTCCACTTTCTCTTTTCCTGCCATCTGTCTGTTCTTGGAGACAAACAAACAAACAAAATCCATTTAGCATGGGAAAAAATATTTACTGTAGAAAATGTCACATTTCCAGTCTTAAAATTCTATGAAATTTTACTTCCTATCTCTAATCCATCAGGACTGACATCCTTGCTTCTCCTTTAAGGTTAGAGTAATTTTTAAAGTTATGGTTGCATTATTAATTGACATTTCCAAATATAAACCTACAACTTAAGGGTTTATTTATCAATGTTTCTTTGTTATGTACATATATTTTGACACTTTTTTAACTTTAAACTTAAAAAAATTTACTTTCTTTCAAAGATGTGGGGTACAATTCAGGAGTAGGTATACACATGGTCATCATACAGGTAAAGTTTTGCCCTCCCTTTGGTTCTCAGTTTGCCTGGTTTGAGATCAGGTACACTTATTAATATAATGCACCCACCCTCACCCTGGCAACTGACAATACCTTTCTTATAGTATGTACAGTATAGTATGGTAAATGTTCAGGGTCTGCTTATGAGTGAGAACATGTGATACTCTGTTCTTTGTTTCTGTGATCGATCACTGAGTATGATCGACTCTAAATACATCCAAGTTGCTGAAAAGCCCATATGTTTGTCCTTCCTTATGGCTGCATAATATTCTATTATGTATATGTACCACTTTTTTAAAATCCAGTCCAGTTTTGATGGGCAGCACGGTTGGTTCCATGTTTTTGCTGTTGTGAATAGTGCTGCAATAAATGTGTATGCAGGTATCTTTTTTGCAGAATGCTTAGAGTTTCTTTGGGTATGTTCCTGGTAGGGAAACTGATGGGTCATATGAAAGGTCAATTTCTAGTTCTTTTAGAAGTCACCACACTGTTTTCCATAGAGGTTGAACTAGTTTGCATTCCCACCAGCAGTGTAGAAGCACTCTCCTTTCTCCACATCCTCACCAGTATCTGCTGTTTTTTTGTTGTTGTTAATGATGTCCATTCATACTGGGGTTAGGTGATATCTCAACATGGTTTTGATTTGCATTTCTCTGATCATTAGTGAGGCTGAGCACTTTTCACGTGTCTGTTGGCTGCTCATATATCTTCTTATAGTATTATGGTAAATATTCAGGTTTCACTTATGAGTGAGAACATGTGGCACTCATTTCTTTGTTTCTGTGATAAATCACTGAGTAATATAGATTCTAAATCCATCCAGGTTGCTGTGAAGTCCATAATTTTTTTCTTCTTTATGGCTGTGTAATATTCCAATATTTTGATACTTGAATAAGAGTTAGGACTTTTTTTCTGGTTCTACAATTTTTAGTTTCATTCAACATTATTTTCTGATTGACCTAACAGTGCCCCTGCCCACACCCAAACAAAAAGGGAGAAAACCCTGTGCCCTCTCTATGCTGAGCAAGACTTGGGCAGTTGGAGGTCAACCTTTCATTGGGCTGTTGGGAAATTGAGTCCAGGACAGAGAGGGACTAGCCCTGGAAACATAAAGACAGGAGAGTCTAAAAGAGAAGGGAGGGTTCCAACCTTCTGAGCTAGGACTGAACCCTTTTATGGGATGCGACTTGGAATGAGCGCCCCGAGATCCTGAGAGAATCCCTGCTCACGCCCTTCCCATGAGGGGGCATTTACTTTTGGCATTGCTACACACACGCACACACACAGTAATTTTCCAAGTGACAGGGTCAGAGGAGAAACTGACACTGGGGAGGTGACGTAAGAAAAAAATAAGAAAGAGAAGGAGTAGGGGCACCTGGACTTCTGGGAACATGTCCGGTGCCCACAGTAGGAGGAGAGGGAGAGATGCCAGGCTGGCAGCAGTGGATCCCCAAGGTCCACAGAGCTCTTCCTGGGCTCGAGCCATGCCCAGGACAGCCTCAAAAGAACAGGGCCTCTGGACATGGGTCTGCAGCTATAGTCAGGTCAGCATGGCCTGGGGGCTTCAAGGGCTGAAGACTTGGAGCAGTGCAGAATGTGAGTGGGCACTGGACCACTCATCTGAGGTCCAGGGGTGAGACCATCTTTTTGTAGATCTGGGGACCTCTTTTACACTGGGGCCTGAGCCATTGCCCTGGTGGAGGAGAGAAGGCCTCGTGGGTGAACTGAACACCCCAGGACAGTGGAGTCAAAGAGGGAAACAAAGAGGGCTCTTAAGGTATCTCACCCCACCCTGATGTGGGTTTCACTTTTTTGCCCCCTGGAGCCCAGGAGAGCCACTGTCTGGAAGACTTCAAGATGGAGATTGGGGTTTTGTTTTTTGGTTTTCCTGCGTGATGCTCCAGTACTCACTCAGATCACCAGGGGACAGACTGTGCACGGGGAGCTCTGTTGAGGGAACTGGCTGAGAGAGGAAGCACCCTGAGGTCTCTCCCCTCCCACTGCTGCTGGCACACTGTGAGTCAGTCCCGCCTCTCATTACCAGCATCTGCCTCCACATATGTGCTGCCCAGAGGCCAAAAGGGGGTTCTGAGACCATCTTGTGTATTCCTCTGTCGACTGGAGCTCTAGCACTCATGCTCACAGGAGCCGCACTCACCTGGGTGTGGGGCTGAAAGCAGCTGTCATCATTCCTGCTCTCCTGGAGCCCGCGTGCTGAGGGTGTAGACAGATGCATGAGAGAAAGTCACTTGCAGGAGAAGAGCTCGTTTCGTGGCAAAATTCAGTAGGTGCTGTGAGGGAGAGCTGGGGCCATCGGGGGAGGCAGTTCGAAAGGCCTCTGTGAGGTCTGATCACTTGGGCTGTGATCAGAGGGACAACAGGAGCCAGCCCTGTGCAGGTCTGGGAGCGTGACAGAGGAGTTGTCTGCTGCCCAGGAGATGCAGAGGCAGAAGTGAATCTGTCCAGAGAGAAGTCGAGAAAGACAGTCAGTGTAGCCAGAGGGAGCCTAGGAGGTGAGGAGGGGAGGGAGGGTGGAGGGCAGGTCCAGACCTCGGGGCCTGGACAACTGGACTCATTATCTGTGTCTGTGAGGCAACGTTGCCCACTCTTGCGGCTTAAAACAGCACACTTTCATTATCACATCGATTCTTGAATCAGAATCCAGATATGGCTCAGTGGGGTGCCTCTCCCTCAATTTGACAAATCAGATTGGACCCCAGGCCTGTTATGAGTTGTATCCCATGACACACCACACAAGTTTTGCAATTCTCTCATCTCTAAGTTAGTCCCTTGGGTACATGTGATACCAGCCCTTGGGGTATGGAAGCATCATGGGTGTTTTGAGGTAAATAGCCCTGGTGATAATCCTCAGAAGTGGATGCTAGGGTGAGCAGATAGGGAGGCCGGAGAGACCCTGGGTGGTAAGCAGACTTTTCCGGGGTCACAGAACTGGCAAGTAGAGAAGATGAGGCATTGAAACCTGGCTATTTCTTTACAAACCTGGTCCCTGCCTGTATCCAGACCTTCCCCAGGGGTTTTGGGGTAGATGGTGTGGCCTAACTGTGGAAAATTATAGACACGTCATCAGAGTGGAGGGTGAGCAGTAAGCAGCCCAGAAGGGCCCTTGGGAAGGTCTTGTCTTAAAGGAAATCCCAGAAAAGACACCCCCAGGAAGTCATCTCACTTCCTCATTAAAGGACCCCATAGAACCCTGATATCTCAGTGCCACATTTGAAGGTGACTCCTTACCCAATTCATGGCTGGAGAACCTTGAGAGAGCCAGAGGTTCTCCTGCCATGTGTTCTCCTTATTCCAGCTTCCAAAGGCCCCGGCCCCAGAACACCCCAGAGTAAGATACTTTCTGATATTATAGATATTGGCTCAGTCCTCACTCCAACACCTCTGGCTGTTTTCCCGGGAGGACCCTGAGGTGACACAGGGAAGCTCAGGTTAGGCTGAGTCTGGGAAGCCCCTCCCTCCCCGCTGTAAATGTGGGGCAGGGCGGGGCTGTGGAGACGGTGGCATGAGGAGTAGATACACCAGGGGCAGGGACATGTTGTTGGGGAAAACAAGCTCGGCGGACGTTTCATGGTCACAGCCAGGTCATGTCTGGCCGGTGGGGAGGGGAGTGCTGGGGGTGCTCATCTCTCCCAGTGTTCATCCTGAGCTCCCAGCTGCCATTCAACCCTGGCTGCAGGTCTGTGCAGACACAGGACTGTGCCTGGTCTGGGGAGTGGAAGGACTCCTGGGCAGAAGCCAGGACAGCCAGGCAGGGCCCCATGCCTCCAGGGTGAGCTGCTGGTTTGCCTTTGCCGAGCTCCAAGCAGTAGATGGACAAGGAACTGGTTGACAGCCTCACCCGCTTCGTCTTCCTGGGTGAGGGCAGGCGCACCTTGCTGTCAACAAGGGCCATTGCTGCCTTGCTTGGGTAAGTGTGGACGCAGAGAGGTCTTCATGGCCAGGGCCCACACTTGGCTGGGTCAGCATCCTGTCAGTGCTCCACCCTGGTGACTCCCAGGACCCTGTCCCAGGCCTTTTCCTCCAAAGTAACACACGGTCTTAACCCCAAGGAGTCTGGGCCTTTTCCCTTCCTTCGGTCCCACAGTTCAGACACAGCCTTGGTTAGGTGTAAAGGCAGCCCTTTCATATTTGTAAGAATATCTGGGGAAAATATTTATTTTTTGCTTTCACTTTATGTTGTAGCCATAAGTGTATTTGCATTTCGCTAGGGTTCATCTTGATTTAACCATTGCCCGGTCAACCTACCCCAGTGTAAATATGAGACGACTTTGAACTTGGCCGAGAACCGCAGGTGGGGACCATCAGACCAGGCATGCTGGAGCAGCTGGGGAGCCCTAGTTCCTGCCTTCCAGGGCAGTGACCCCTTCTATGTCCCTGCCTTCCTGGTCACCTATGGAAGGCCCACTGCCCTGCTGATCAGGGGAGTGCTTTGTCCTTCCACAGCTGATTGTCTTGGGAATGTCCTGTCACCTCTGTGGACTTCAGCTTGCTTGTGTGGGAATGGGGGTGCTAAGAAGACCTATCTCACAGGGGTATTTTGAATACTAAATGAGATAAGCCATAGAAAGTGCTAACTCTAAGCTTGACCCCATGGAAAGTACCATTGAGGGGTTATGGTGATTGTTAACAATTATTAAACCATATAAAATTATAGTAAGGTATGATGAAACTATAAAATACCCAAGTTAGGATATTGACAATAATAGAATTAATCCACCCACCTATTCACATTTTGGCATATTTATTTGTTCTAGTATA
>NW_007259746.1:30163-31024 GCF_000164805.1 Carlito syrichta
GAAGTTCCACTGGGTGCAATTCACTTAACTCATTTAGTGATGGCTCACTCAAGTTTGGAAACGACATCCCATCGCTGTTGCCATATTTTATGGGTTAGAAACCAGTCACTGAGTTCAAACCACCCTTCATGGGAGGGGTCTACACAAGGACATATGTACCAGGAGTCAGGGAACTCTGGGGTCTGTTGTGAAATCTGCACACGACACAGGCCAGGATGAGGCACTTGGGTCTGATTCTAAATATAGTGGGAAGACACCATATGCCAGAAAGGGACTTGCATATTTATTATTTTCTCTGAACAAATATCTGATATTTTTTTCATTTCAACTGTCCCACTCTGCAGACTAAGAAATGAAGCTAGATATTGACAAATCAGATTGGACCCCAGGCCTGTTATGAGTTGTATCCCATGACACACCACACAAGTTTTGCAATTCTCTCATCTCTAAGTTAGTCCCTTGGGTACATGTGATACCAGCCCTTGGGGTATGGAAGCATCATGGGTGTTTTGAGGTAAATAGCCCTGGTGATAATCCTCAGAAGTGGATGCTAGGGTGAGCAGATAGGGAGGCCGGAGAGACCCTGGGTGGTAAGCAGACTTTTCCGGGGTCACAGAACTGGCAAGTAGAGAAGATGAGGCATTGAAACCTGGCTATTTCTTTACAAACCTGGTCCCTGCCTGTATCCAGACCTTCCCCAGGGGTTTTGGGGTAGATGGTGTGGCCTAACTGTGGAAAATTATAGACACGTCATCAGAGTGGAGGGTGAGCAGTAAGCAGCCCAGAAGGGCCCTTGGGAAGGTCTTGTCTTAAAGGAAATCCCAGAAAAGACACCCCCAGGAAGTCATCTCACTTCCTCAT
>NW_007259746.1:31044-49159 GCF_000164805.1 Carlito syrichta
CAGCTGGGGAGCCCTAGTTCCTGCCTTCCAGGGCAGTGACCCCTTCTATGTCCCTGCCTTCCTGGTCACCTATGGAAGGCCCACTGCCCTGCTGATCAGGGGAGTGCTTTGTCCTTCCACAGCTGATTGTCTTGGGAATGTCCTGTCACCTCTGTGGACTTCAGCTTGCTTGTGTGGGAATGGGGGTGCTAAGAAGACCTATCTCACAGGGGTATTTTGAATACTAAATGAGATAAGCCATAGAAAGTGCTAACTCTAAGCTTGACCCCATGGAAAGTACCATTGAGGGGTTATGGTGATTGTTAACAATTATTAAACCATATAAAATTATAGTAAGGTATGATGAAACTATAAAATACCCAAGTTAGGATATTGACAATAATAGAATTAATCCACCCACCTATTCACATTTTGGCATATTTATTTGTTCTAGTATACATATGTATATATTTATATATATGTGTATGTATATATATATATAGATGTGTGTGTGTGTGTGTGTGTGTGTGTGTGTGTGTGTGTGTGTGTGTGTGTGTGTTTATGTCTATGTAGTTCTATCATGCGTATAGGCTCATCTATTGGAAGATTAGCTCCTGTTGTCTTGTTATAACCACATCTGCTTCTCCTCTGCCCACCATGTATTCTCTAGAGCTGATCCTTTGAAACCACTAATTTCTTTCTTTTTTATTATAAAGATATGGGGCACAATTCAGGGTTAGGTATACAAACGTTGATTATGCAGGTGCCCTTGTTGATGAGGTATGAAACCACTAATTTCTATACCCATAAATTTGTCTTCCGATAATGTTATGTACGTGGAATCTTAATGTATGCAAGCTTTTGTAATTGGCCCTTTTCGTTCAGCATGTTTCCCTGGAGATTCATCCATACTGGTTTGTGTTTCAAAGTTTGTTCCTTCTGTGAATGCTGAGTGGGTTTTCATGGTATAGGGAACCACACTGCGTAGCTATTCATCCACTCAAGGACATACCAGTTGGTTTCAGTCTATGTTTGGCTAATATGAATAAAATTGCTGTGAGCATTCATGTACTGGGTTTGTGTGAACAAGAGTTTTCATTACTCTGGACAATATGTGCAGGGTAGAATTCCTTGGCTGTAGGGTAGTTGCAATTTTAATTTTATTAGAAATTAGCACACTCTTCTCCAGAGTGGCTGAATTATTTTACATTTTTGTCATCAAGAAGCTCCAGTTTTATTCAAATCCTCTCCAGCATTTGTTATATATATATTTTTTTAATTTATGTATATTAATGTATGACATTCATTTTAACCACACTGGCAGGTGTATATTGATAGTACATTGTTGTTATAATGTACATCTAATAGATAATGATGTTCAACATTATTTAATGTGCTCATATGACATTTGCATATTATCTCTGGTTGAAATGTTAACTTATGTCTTTTGCCTATTTTCTAATTACATTGTTTGTTTTCTTCTGGTGAGTTTTGTGAGCTCTGTTTATATTCTGCTTACAAGCTTACATTTTCAACAAAATAGGTTTTTTCACCAAAGAATATTTGTAAAGACTTTCTCTGATCTATTGCTTGACTTTTCATTTGTCTTATTGATTTAGAGTCAGAATCTCACTCTGTTGCTCAGGCTAGAGTGCAGTGACATGATCATGATGATCATAGCCCCTTCTGGGTTCAGGTGATCCTTCTACCTTGGCATTCTGAGCAGCTGGGACGATAGGTGTGTGCCACCATGCCCGGCTAATTTTTTGTAGCGGCAAGGTCTTGATATGTTGCTCAGCCTGGTTTCACACTCCTGGGCTGAAGCAGTCTTCCCACCTTGGGTTTCCAAGTGCGGGGATTACAGGCATAAGCTACCATGCCCAGCCTCTGACTTCTTTTTTTATATACTGATAATAAATATGAAATCTACCTCAAAAGTTTAAAAGAAAACTGAGTCTGTCCAGAGTGCGGGACACTGTTTGTACCTATTTCCTAATGAGGGGGCATCGTTGGTGAGTTAATATATTAGTTGTAGGAATCCTGGCTTAATTTTGTGAGAGAGAAGTCCCTTACAATTTCTTTGGTTTCCCACTGAAAAGCTTTTTTTGGTGAATTTGAGATGGGATGAGGGGCAGTGATGTGAAGGTTCCCCCATATTGGCAAGATGATTTCTTCTTGGTCAGAAATCTCTCTTTAAAACCTTCTTGCAGTACAAAAAGACCATATCCGAGTAATTTATTAATTTAAAAATATTATTCATTATAATATTGGAATATTGATATTAAATAATGTAAATGTATTTGTAAGCATTTCATTGAACTCTATCACAAAAGAAGTCTATTATATTTCTTTATTTTCAATGAATATATACTTAGGCCAAAAAATGTTTCTTTAACTTATAACTGTTGGGAATATGTCTAGAAAAAAATATTGCTAATGAGTACTAAAATACTTTATTGATAAGTTGCATATGTTTTCAAAGTATAATACAGTATGTATCTAGACAATAAACTACACCTTACTCACTTTAAAAATTAGTATATGAAAAAATTACTGCTGTGCCCAGCATGTGAAGATGGAGGAATTCCAGCTCAGGGGAGGGCCTCCCCTTAACCCTCTGGCCTCAACAACCCCCACATAGACTTGAGGTGGGTGAACACTTGCATGCACGGGAGGACCTGTGATGCTGGGAGACCGAGGCCCACTCTTGGAGAAGGGACTACAGGGCTCAGTTCCTGGCTTCCTGGCAGGGTTGTAAAAGCTCCCAGTGATGTGGTGATTCCCACAGGCTCTTCCAGGGTCTCCAACATTTTTTAGCATCTCCTCCATTTCTTCTTGCTGTTTGGAGTATTTCTGTCTCTCTTTTTTCACTTCTTGGACCAGGGAAGCTAATTCCTCCATCAGCATCGAGTTGGTGCTCTTCACCTTTCTCTGAGTGTCTATGAGGCTGGGCATATTCAGAGATTCTTTCTCCAGCTTGGCTTTCTCCAAAGATGATCAAACCTCTTCATAATCAGAGGAGGATAATATCTACATTTTTAACTCCATTTCTGGCAGCACTGAGCTTGTCAATGAGTTGGCATTTCTCCTCAGTCTGAACAGCCAGAGTTTTTTCAAGTTGCTTTCCATGTCTAGCATAAAGTTGACTCCCAACAGACTGAACATGTCTGAATGAAAATAAGAGACCTACCAAAATTACAATTTTTAAATATATACTATAAACAGAGATTGTTGAGTCTACTATTTTGTGTGTCACTTTCCCTTTCTTTTTGGCAGGGACAGAGCTCGGAAATTATTAACAGAACTGAATTAACTCTCTCAAGTTACGGGTATTTTAGGAACTGCAGAATAATGAAAATAGAAGCTTAGATTTCTATAGAGATCGTTATGTGCCAGGCATTCTTCCATGTTTGGTGCATGCACCTATTCTTTTTATACTCCTAATGTCTCTAGGATATAGAAGGCTTAGGCAATAAAACTATCAGTATTTTAAAGAGAAGATAACCAAGGCTCAGGGAAGTGACTTCGTGTCGTCAAACTTTTAGTAAATGGAAGACCATAGATACAAATTCAAGCATTCTAATGCTAGACCTATCAACATTTGGCCTGTTGATGTGCTATGAGTATTCTATCTGGCAATAAATAAATGAGAATAAAAGTCGTTTTCAGGTTATACAACCCTGGTGTATTTTTCAGAGGTTATGTGGACAGATGCTCGTAGAGAGTTTAGGGAGCACTCCCTTGGCTGTGTCCTCATCAAAATTCTGTTAGAAAAATTTTAGAGACTTAAAGGCAGGAAGAAGTGTTATGATCTTGGCAGAGAATTAACTGGTGAATTAGCACTTAGGGTTGTAAGATGTAGACCAGGGATGTCCAACCTTTTAGCTTCCCTGGGCTGCATCGAGTAAAGAGGAATTATAACGGGCCACACATAAATTATGTAATATAGTGTATATACACAATAAAACTTTTTTTATGTTTTTTATTATAAAGTTTAGAAAAATGAGAACAGTGTAAAAGTAGGGGGAGATTTTACCCTGTTTTTATAAAACTAATCTATCAATGTCTAGTTTGATGGAAGTGGTTGCAATTCTTAGTGAGTTCTCAAGGTGCTTGTCAGAAAATGTTTGCCTTTTACTCTTTGTGTACTTCGTAAATGAAAAGAGTTGCTTACAAATGTATGTGCTGCCAAAGAGTGATGTCATGAATAAAGTGTGATTGTGAACTTCAAGCATGGAGCTATGCATGGGGTCATGAAGAAAATAAATGCTAAAAAACACATGATGTTAAAAGAGTTTACTGGGTGCAATGGCTCATATCTGTAATCCCAGCACTTTGGGAGGTGGAGGTAAGAGGATTGCCTGAGCCCAGAAGTTCGAGATCAGCTGAAAATTTAGATATAGATTTTTAATTTTCATCCTTAGTTGTTTGGAATATTTTTAAATCTTGGCCTATAACTTTGCTTGTGGAAAGCTTTATGTTGATGGTTGGTTTGATTTTTTAACCATTGATTTAATTTATTTAGTAAATATAGAAATTTTTCTATTTGATGTCATTTTGTGTCTGCTTTTATAATTGAGTTATAAAATGTGGTGTATTTTGAAATCTGTTGCCAAATTTGTAGTCCTGAGTATCTCACAAAACCCGCTTAGTGCCTGGCAAAGGCCTGGAGGCTCTGTAGAGAATGCCTCTGAGTGGGTTTCTGATGTTGGTCATTTGTGTGTCTTCTCTCTCTCTCTTTTCCTCAATCAGTTTTTCTAGTGACTCATTAGCTTTATTAACATTAGATGAGAACTCTATTAGCCTTGATGATTTGTTTGTTTTATTTCATTTATTTTATTGATGTTTGCTCTTATCTTTATTATTAGCTTCATTCTATATTTTTATCTTGCTTTTTGCTTTTTACTTATTCAGGAAGAAGCTGAGATGATTGATTTTCCTTCTGTCTTCTATTCTGATGTATTCACTGAAGGTTATGGATTTCCTCTAAGCACTGACTTGTCTGGATCCCATGTGCTCCCTGGTGAGTTTCCAAATCCCAATGTCCACTCCCAGTGTCTCCACCCTGCGTGTCTGCAGTACTTCCAGGCTTCACGTGTCTCTGTCCCTGTGCCTAAGCTCATGTTTTATCTCCAGAATCCCATCTTGCATAGCTGCAGTCCAAGTCTTGATTGCATCTCCATTTCCTGTGCCCACCTTTGACACCAGCTCTCAGATGTCTCAATTCCCTTGCCTGTTTCACTCACCCCATCCTTAGCATGTGCCTCTCTCATCTTCCGCTCATGTCAGCCCATGTGTGTCTACATCCCCTGTACCTCTAGTCCATGTCTCCAAACCATGTGTTCCTGCCCTGTTCCTCAAGCCCATGTCTGAACTCACATGTCCCCCTTTTCTGTGCCTGAACCCCATGTGTGCCTCGAGTGCTCGAGCCACCGTGCCCCACTTTGGGTATCCATGCACTTAGGGAAGGATATCTTGGTTCCTTCTAGATGTGGGCCATTGTGAATAAAGCTGCTGGAGATATTTTCTTGCTTTTTTTTATATGAACATACGTTTTTATACCAGGTGGGTAAATCCATGGAGCACTGTGGCCCTCTGTGGCGATACCACACTTAGCTGCTTCAGAACCTGCCAAGATGCCTTCTAGAGTGTGACTGTACATTTATGCACTCCCACTAGCAATGGATGAGGTTTCCTGTTGTTCCACACCATCTCCAGTAACTGGTGTTGCCAGGTTTTTAAAATGCCTGCCATTCTAATAGATGTGTAGGTTATTTCATTGCCATTTTCTTTTTTTTTAAGTTGGTTTTATTTTAAAGATGTGGGGTACAATTCAGGATTGGGTATCCAGGTGGTTTAGGAGCTCCCTTTGGTCCTCACTTTGCCTGGTTTGAGATCAGGCGCCCTTATTAATGTTATGTGCCGCTCCCCTACCCCACAGTTTCCATCTTCTGCCAATCTCTTTCTTGCAGCATTATGGTAAACGTTCAGGGTCCACTTATGAGTGAGAGCATGTGGTACTCAGTTATTTGCTTTTGGATAAATCACTGGGTATTATAGACTCTAAATCCATCCAAGTTGCTGGAAAGTCCATAATTTTGTTCTTCTTTATGGCTGTGTAATATTCCATCATGTACATGTACCACATTTTTTCAAACCAGTACAGTTTTATGGGCAGCTTGGTTGGTTCCATGTTTTTAATATTGTAAGTAGTGCTGCAATAAACATGGCATGTGCAGGTATCTTTTTTGGCAGTGATTTAAGTTCCTCTGGGTATATTCTCAGAAGGGAGATTGCTGGGTGATATGGAAGGTCAATTACTAGTTCCTTTAGTGATCGCCATACTGTTTCCCATAGAGGCTGAACTAGTTTGCATTCCCACTAACAGTGTAGAAGCGTTCCCTTTTCTCCGCATCCTCACAACATCTGTTGTTTTTTGTTTTATTAATCATGGTCATTCTTACTGGGTTTTGGTGGTATCTCAGTGTGGTTTTGATTTGCATTTCTCTGATGATTAATGAGGCTGAAGATTTTTTCATGTGTCTGTTGGCTGGTATATGCCGTTGCTGTTTTAATTTGCTTTTTCCTAATGCAAAATGCAATTTCTTTTCCCGTAACTCCCCAATATTGAGCAGTTAAAAAATATGCTTGTTTCTCATCCATCTATTTTCTTTGTTAAGTTGTCTGTTCATATATTTGCCTAAATGTTGTTTAATCAAGGAATTTTTTTAAACTGTAGAGTTTTAATAGTTATTTGCATACTTTGCATGCAAGTCCTTCTTTAGATTATCTATTTTGCATATGTATTCTCCCAGTCTAGGGCTTATCTTTTCATTCTTTGAATAGTGTCTTTCACACATGGACACTTTTAATTTAATAAAATCTACATTACCAATTTTTCTTTCATGGGTTGTGCTTTTTGTGTTGTATATAGACACTAATCACCACATTGAAGTTCAGACAGCTAACAGATTGAGTAGATGTACTCTATTCTTGGTTATCAAAATACTCATATAGCATTGAGATTTTGAAATGGTATTTATGATGTGAAAAAGCATGATACCTACTGTATGACCTCAGTCCCGAAAAATTGGGTGTTGTGGCTATAAACACACAGGACCTGCAAGGACACGTCAAACTGTAAAGTGCTTGTGACTGTGGATAACCTTGTTTTTGCTTCCAGTGCTTTTCAGTTTCTGATAATGTACACTAACTTTTAAAACAAATAAAAAGTATTCTTAGTACCTGAAAAAAATGAATGAGAAAAAATAGCCAAGAATGAAAGTTGAATTTATGTAAAGATGCCAATAAGATAGTAAAATTTATTCAGGCTTACAAGCAGTCAGAGAAATGGAATTACAAAAGAAAGTGTTTAATTTCCACAATTTAAAAAATAAGTATAGTGTCATCAAGTATAGGTTACACCAGGAGGAAATGCTCGTGGTTTTTGTGGAAAATGTTGTCTCTGCAGCTTTGGGGAAGGCGTCTTGCCAGAATCTGCAAAACGTGAAATGCACCATCCCTTGGCCCTACACCCACACTTCAAGTTGCCCCAACAAAGAGGAAACCTCAGGCATTGTCATGAAGTTGGCATGCGCAGTGGCAACCACGGCGACATCCTTCACAACAGTGAGACATTATATAGAACCCGTGTGTCTTCATTTTAAAACACTCCAATAAGGATCTAAAAAAGCAAATATTTTCATTTTTGCTAACATTTAAACAACTGGAAGATACTTTTTTAAAAGAAAAGTTATGAATAACACAATATATTCAGCTGAATTTTTTTTAAGTCCTATCACTCTGTGTAAATGCATTTTAACAAGTTGCTCTGACTTATGCCACAGAACTGGTGCCAGTGACTCCCATCTGAGACAGCAGCTGATGGTGGAGGACATGACAGGGAAGGGTGTTTTGTTCTTTAGTCTCAAAGTAAAGTCATTATTAGAAGTTTCACCATAAACCAAATATATATGTGTGTGATTTTTTTAAGTAAAATAAAAATAATACTTAATAACAATTGAAAGAACCAGAATTTGACATCTACCTCTTGAAAGTTAAGAATGTTCTCTGCCCCAAAGTCTCAGCTGAATTTTAAAGTTTCATTTTTGTTTTTACCTGAAACAAAAGTTGCATGAGTAACTTCATGATCAAAGCTTTCATGGGATACATGAAGATGAGATCTAGACTAGGAGGACAACCAGGCAGACAACCCAGAGTAGTAAGAATTCTGGTATTTTTAATTTATTTATTTTATTGGTACCTAGTAGATGTACAGTATTTATGAAGTACATGAAATTTTTCAATACAGGCATACAACGTATTATAATCACATCAGAATAAATAGGGTATCCATCACCTCAGCAATTATCATTTCTTTGTGTTAGGAGCATTCCAATTCAACTCTTCTACTTATAATTCTAGTGGTTTTGAAGACAGTGTCTTGGTTGTGCCTAGACCATCTCCACACCTACACCACTAAAAAAAAAGTTTTCTGCAGGATGAGTGTGCTGTTAGTGATTTAACAACTTCCTACTGTTAGACTTTTAGGTTGATTCCATTTTTAAAGCTATTGTGGAATGAAACACCCTTTATCATATGGATGAAATGCAAGCTTTATTTTTCACCTGTATCAGTTTTGAAAGTTCTATTTCGTTGTATTCCAAATAATTACTAATTTGGGGCCAGAACACACCGATTCACTTGATCTAGCTTCAAAAATGCACCAAGTTCCACAGAGCAAGTATCCTTTTATCTATCTTCTTTTTTCAGGGTTTTCCAGCTCATCTTGCACATTAATACACCTGTGTGTGTAGTTTCTTGAATCCCTCTCTAGATGTGACCCCTAAACAATCCCTGCCGCCCAACTCCTCTGACCCAAGGGCCCACTTCCTGTCCCCAACCCACGCCCAAGGGTGAAGCCTTGCTCAAAACTCTCCCAAACAGAGGCTCTCACACATCCTGTTACACTGAGTGACTGCAACATGGAGAAGAGAGGGGACTGACTGAGTAAATTTCCTTCGTGTACATGTACATTGTGCTGTGAAAGTCTGTCAATCAGGGTATGAGCCAGGGGTTGGATTTGGGGGAACTTATTCTGGATAATTTTGTATCAAACAAACGAATTAAAAGACTCACCCATAAACAACAGCTGACTGCGCTTCTGCAGTCTCACACCTCTATGCAGCTTCCTCGGTGGGCACGCTTTTCCTAAGTCCACAGCAATAACCTTGAGGACACTAATTTTTTAAAACACAGCATGCATCCTGTTCAGCCTGCACCATCTCTGACAGTGTCCACAGGCAATGGTCAAGTGCTGTCTCTCCTTTTCACGGGGAAAGGTATCTTGTGTATTAAAAGTTCACCTCTGTTTGAAGCCCAGTCACAGATTCTCCCTGATAACATGGCATATGCCTTAGATACATCAGAAGAGATGGGAACACTCTAAAGACATGATAATCCTCATTATGAAGAAATGTCAACTATCCCAAGAGAGGTGTGGTATAAAATCACCTGGCCATTTTACCAAAAAAATGCTAATTGACTACAGAATAGTGAATCTAAGGTGTTCATTTGAGAATTTATAAATTAAATCTACAGACTATCACTCATAAGCGGACCCTGAATAATTATCATAACACTATAAGAAAGAGATTGGTAGGAGTGGGAAACTGCCGGGGTGGGAGGGCACACCTCATCAATAAGAGTACCTGATCACAAATCAGGTGAAGTGGGGACCAAAGTGAGACCCAAAATTTACCTACACATGACCATTTCTATCCCTGTTTCTGAATAGTACCCCAAAATTTAAAATTAAAAAATAATAAGAATACTTTTACATTTTTTTCTTTTTTTTTTTGAGCTGGAGTCTCACTCTGTCACCCAGACTGGAGTGCAGTGGCCGCTCTCGGCCACCGCAGCCTCGACCTGCTGGGCTCCGGCAATCCCTCCACCTCAGCCTTCCAAGTAGCTGGAACTACAGGCACACGCTACCACGCCCTGCTAGTTTTTTTGTTTTTTTTTTTAGTGGAGATGAGGTCTCGGCAAGTTGCCCAGGTGGGTCTCGAATACATTTTTTTTCAATGTACAAACTAACCATGTGAGCAACCATGGTCTACCTCCTATTAACTGTAACTATGGGTCAATGATTCTCCGATAGGACCTATAGGGGCTGTGGAATGACCTAGGTATACTAAGACATCTATTTCATGGACTCAGCTTCTCACAGGGAGTCTGGAATCTTCCAGCTAGTTTGCATTCCAAGCAGCCCCAGGAGGAATTATTTCAGTTCATTTACATGAGCACATGCAATATAGACACCTTAATGGGAAGGCTTGATGGAGATGGTTGGAGGTTGACGGTTTACCCAGTCAGAGCGACATTACTCAAGTCCTCTGTAAGGAGAGAATGGGCTGAGGAACAACTGAATGGGCAGTTAAGATGTCAGCACCCTTGACCCCCAAATGGTGAACATCCTGGCTCCTTCATCTGTGCCCGATTCCCCCCAGGGGGTGTGGGCTGAACTCAGGGGAAGGAAACTCAGCCCTGGAGACCTGGAGAGAAGTGGGCGGGCATGTCCCTCCATCTCCTCTATATGAACACCAGGGTGTTTCTGTTCCTTTTCCCCCAGAGAAATGTATCTTCCAAAACCTAAATCCATTTGAGCTCAAATATTTAACATAAAAAACTCTTAAAGATGAGACAGGAGAATCAGTTCTAGGAAAATCAGAAGGGTGCTTTGGGTAATAATTTTTAAGTAAGGGAGTGATGAAGCAAGAGGCAAAACTGAGGATTGCCACCGCAGCCTTGACCCACTGGGCTCGGCGATCCTTCCACCTCAGCCTTCCAATAGCCGGAATTACAGGCATGTGCTACCATGCCCAGCTGATTTTTTGATTTATTGTAGAGATGAGGTCTCACTGCCCAGGCGGGTCTCAAACCCTCAGGCTCAGGCAATCCACTCACCTCAGCCTCCCAAAGGCGCGGGATTACAGGCTGAGCCACAGAGCCTGGCTGAGGATTGTTCTTAATGATGGCCATTCTTACTGGGGTTAGGTGGCATTTTAATGTGGTATTGATTTGCATTTCCCTGATGATGAGTGAGGCTGAACACTTTTTCATGTGTCTGTTGACTGCCCATTTATCTACTTTTAAGAAGTGTCTGTTCAGGTCTTTTGCCCATGTTTTACCTCAAGCATTCGCTGGCAAATGTTCCTTAAGCATTTGGTCCCCCTCTCCAGTCTTGGAGAGGCGAATTCACTCTTTTTCTCTGACTTACGCTCTAAATAAATTTTCTTTTCTTTTTTTCTTTCAATGTTTTATTTTTTAATTTCTGAAATACATATCAAAATACATTTGTGCTACATGTCATTTTAACAAGTCTGACAGTCCTTTCAATACAAGGTAACCCAATAAAGGTGCTTTAAAACTTCATTTTAAAAAACCATACTTTTTTTTGGAAAGAAATAGTTCATCAGAAAAATACTTGGGTACATGGGCTATGGTTTTTTCATGATCTTAGAGCATGTCCTCCAACTTAAAATTTCATCCACTAAAATACGTAAGTATTCCTCCTATCACAAAAAATAAATTAAATCTCATGGTTGAAGAAAAAAACAGAAATATTTTGCATAGACCTGAGTGTACTTAAAAACAAGTTAGGATGTGTTTCAACCATACTGAGGAACATTCTAAACACCACCTCGCCCTGTTTGGCAGCACAACTGGCCTGTTACTCTCAGGGCTCCCCTGCCTCAAATGGGGATAGAAGGTGCACGGGAGGTTGCTGAAGACTCACCCCATTCACAGAATCACTTGCTCAAAATGAGCCAAAATTCAACATAGAAGAACACACGACCACAGTAGAAGAGTCGCAACAGTTATTCAGGGCCGGGAAAGCAAGCTGTAAGCTTAGAATCACTATCTCAGCAGGAACAACAGTCAACTTGTTTATAAGACCTGAGGTAAGAAAACTGCATCTTCCATAGATATGTCTTGTGCACAGATATGCTAATTCCAGGACATCGGGGACAACAGCAAAACATACAAAGAACATAGCAATGCTGCTTAACCTTTCACCATTCTCTTGGGTATTAAACCCAGGCCACCTTTGGCCACTGCAGATGTCTTTCCTTCTTATTCTCAATGTTAATACTTGCTCCTTGGGACACCAGCAGTTTTGCTTCCTCCACTCTCTCACATCACAGGCTGAGTGTCCTTGGCTGCAGCCCGGTGCATTGCTGTACCTTCATAACGGCCCCTAGCTTCCGGATTAGCCCCACCTTCTGGTGCCACAACAGCAATCTCATTCCTGTTTATGGAAGCCACATCATGCAAGGGAGTACCGCCCTCTGGATTGACAGCATTCACCTGAGCACCTTTTCCCAGAAGGGCTTCTACAATCTTATCCCGGCCAGCAGAAGCAGCAATAGGAAGAAGAGACCAACCTGCATCATCCTCGTCATCCATTGGCACCCCAAGCTGCAACAAAAATTCAACGAGTACTATATGTCCAGCCCAACACGATGCGGTTCTGCCATGCTGATCAGTTCCAGTAGCCAGGATTCATCGGCTGGGATCCTTTCCTTCAACTCCTCCCGCTGCCTGCTGTAGGCCAGTTTGCAGACCGATAGGTTAGACACACACCTCACCATTTTGCTTTCCTGAGGTGCATAAAATTTCCACTTCAAATCTAATTTCCATGCCATTCTTTGTATTCCCAGGTCACGGGCTCAGCCAACTGACCTAACAAGCACAAAAGAGGCATTGAAGAGAGAGTAAGGAAGGCAGAATATCACTGCTTGCCTCACCCCTTCACCAACTTTAAGCGGTGCAGCATGGAGACAGCCTGCTTGAGGGAAAGAGAGTGATTTGAGGGAAGGACTTTGAATTGGAGAGCACCCCTGGGCCAGTCATGAGCCATGAGGTACTGGTGATCCAGCAAACCTGAGAGCAATGTAGTGCCAGAGACCCCAGGACAGGACCCATGAACAAAGTCTCTGAACTCACCACAGAACAGGTGGAAAACTGTAGTCCCGACAGGATAGGCTCATTTCAATCTTGCCCCACCACTGACCATCTACATCAGGCCCTGAGTGAACTAAAGCAGCAGGCAGGACTTATCAGTGTGTGCCTGGGTCATGCTCCAGGTGGGCAGGGTATTTTAATACAGGGTAGACAGAGATAGATAAATGTCTTATGAACAGTTTTCAGTTTCAAAATAGGGAAACATCCAGACATCTTTTCTGCAGGCTGGACCGCCCTGTGGGCTGAATATGAACTTCAGTCTATGCCGTCCCCCCAGCTCATCAAATAAAAGCCCATCAAGGAGTAGAAATGTTGCATTCCAACCTTTCAGTTCACGATTTACCATAATAATTACAAAAAATCTACTAGCTCCCCATTAAAGGTAAAGGACAACCCCACCCAAACTCCATCAGCTACTCAAAGAAAAGCCCATCAAGGCATAGAAATTATCATCAGACTACATTTTAGCTCATGTATTAGACAAACATTAACCACTGAAAGTCTACCAAGTCTCCTGTCAAAGGCCAAATCTGTGTGCAGGAAAAAGGCTATCCCCCACCCACCAGAGGGAGAGAGATCATAATCTCTCCACAGCAGATACCTGTAGCAAACCCTGTTTAGCACAATATTGCGAAAATAAATTAAGTAAAAGCATGGTTTTTCTTTCAAGAGACCCACCTATGCCAGCTCTATGTCTCGTGTGTGTGTGTGTGTGTGTGTGTGTGTGTGTCTCTGTCTTTCTATCACTAATAAATTCTATTTTCAAACACTGCAGGTTACTCAGAAATTCTTTTCAGTAGTGAGTCAAAGAACTCACGAACATTGCCACATACTCCACCTGGCAACACAGGATTATACAGGTCCCAGTTTCCAAGGACTTTGGGTGTGACCCAGCTAAGTATTAGCCTTGGTGACCAAGAGACTGCCACTCCCATTCCTCCTCAAAACCTGGACTACACAGTACAAAAAGTGATTCTGGAACTGCCTATATAAAATTAATTTTTAAAACCATAAGGTTGGAACTGTGACAGAGGCCTGAATTTTTTAGAATGCAAGCATAGCTAAATCATAAGGTACTCTTTTTTTTTTTTGAGTTGGAGTCTCACTCTGTCACCCTGACTAGAGTGCAATGGCTGCTCCCGACCACCGCAGCCTCGACCTGCTGGGCTCCGGCGATCCTTCTGCCTCAGCCTTCCAAGTAGCCGAAACTACAGACACGCGCTACCACGCCCGGCTAATTTTTGATTTACTGTAGAGATGAGGTCTCGCCAAGTTGCCCAGGCAGGTCTCAAACCCGCATGCTCGGGCAATCCACTCACCTCAGCCTCCCAAGGTGCGGGATTGCAGGCTGAGCACCGAGCCCAGCATAAGGTACTCTTACAGTTTCTCCCTCCATGCATATCCTAGACTTGGAGCTGCCTGCAAGCTTAAATAACTTATTTTTCTCCTAAAGAACAATGGGTTTTCGGTCACGCAGACCTCCTTGGTAGTATCTAGAAGTTTAATCAACCAAAGGGCGTGAGCAACTTTGTTCACTAGGGATTCCCACATCCATTGTTCACTCTCCCAATTACTCCTCACAGACAACATAAACCTAAGACTGGAGTCTGAGATATTTTTCAAACTCTGCTTCCAGATAGGCCAACTGGACAGGTGACTCAAGAACCCCACGCAGAAACTACGTGCCTGAGGACTATCGCAACACATCTGATTTCCTCCCCAGCCAATCAGCAGAGTCAATTCCTTAGCCCCTTGCCCACCAAATTACCCTAAAGACCCCTAGCCTCTGAATTCTCAGGGAGTCAGATTTTAGAACTATCTCCTGTCCTCCTCACTCAGCTGCTTTGTAATTATTAAGCTCTTTCTCTGTCACAACAGCTGCTGTCCCCGTTTCTGCCTTTCTGGGTAGCAGGCATAAAAACCCAGGAAGCTACAACAACTCCATCTTCTGGGAGAATGGAGAGGGAAGTAAGCAGAGGACTGTGTCTGCAACTCAGATCAGTGCCTGCCACAGTGAAACCCAACACTTGCCAAAACGCAGTGAGCCCAGGTCCCAGGCCAGGTCCTGGAGACAGAGCCTCTGGACCTACTAGATGCCAGGGAGAGACCCACGGCCTAGAAGGAAGAGTCTTTCGTTCCAGCCCTCATCACCACTGACTCTGTGCTGCAACCTCTAGCTATGATTGAACCTCAATGTCAAGAGACTGTAGGAGTGTGGGCCTAGCATACCCCTGCGCTGCACTCGTCTCAGTGGCTATGGGCTTTGAGTGTGACCCCACAGCATAGCGTCTGAAGCGGCCATGGGACAGCCTGTCTCACTCTTCCTCTGCTCCCAGGCAGAACAGCATGGAAAGAGAGGGCCTGCTTAGGGGAAGCAGAAGGAAGCAGGTACAACATGTTGTCTTGCAGCCCATCACAGCCTGGGCCCATCACAGTGAGGAGACCTAGCCCTGGGCAGAGCCCTGCAATGCCTGGCTCCAACCGGGGGACCACAAACAGAACCTCTGGGCCTGCCCTGGCTCCAAGCAAAAACGTGCAGACCCAGTGGGATGCAGTACCTAATTTAAGCCCTTCTCCAGTCCTCCAAGAACAAACCAACACGGTAACTTTGGAAGCATGGCACATCTGGGCATAGAGTGCCCTCTAGTGGTTAAAAGTAAAACCAGCGCTGACCACAGGTTCATAGATCATAATCAGACTGCTTAGAATCTCTTAAAGGACAAGCACAAACAAAGCCAAGGTGTTAAAGTTGAAATAAATATTTAATTATATATTATGCAGACATCGTCTCATGTTCAAAATATCAAAAATATTCAGGAAATTATGGCTTCACCAAATTGCCAAAATAAGTCAGCAGAGACTGACCCTAAAGGGATGAAGATGCAGAGAATCCAAAACAGATATTTTAAGAAAACTCAAGGAACTCTGGTAAAACATAAACAATTTTTAAATGTACAGAAAAATACAAAGAGGTTTAATTAATTTAAAATTCTGAAGATGAGCCGGGCTTGGTGGCTCAGCCTGTAATCCCACGCCTTTGGGAGGCTGAGGTAAGTGGATTGCCTAAGCCCGCGGGTCCGAGACCCGCCTGGGCAGCGAGACCTCATCTCTACAATAAATCAAAAAAATTTGCCGGATGTGGTAGCGCGCGCCTGTAATTCTGGCTACTTGGAAGGCTGATGGAAGGCTGAGGCGGAAGGATCACCGGAGCCCAGCAGGTCGAGGCTGCAGTGGCCAAGAGCGGCCACTGCACTCCAGTCTGGGTGACAGAGTGAGACTTCAACAAAAAAAAAAATTCTGAAGATGGAAAATGCAATAAAGCATATTTCTAAATGCAATAGACAGCATACCAGTAGAATCAATCAAACAGACAAAAAGAATATCTGAGTTCAAAGAGAGCCTACTTGAAAATATGCCAAAGTCAGACAAGGACTCATATATGCAAACTACAAGCCAATTTCACTGATGAGCAGAGATGCAAAAATTTTCACAAAATTGGCAAACTGAATCCAACAGCACATAAAAAAGATTATTCACAGGATTAAATGGAATTCATCCCAGGAAAGCAAGGATGGTTCAAAACAAGGTACATAACACCAACCAAACGAAGGAGAAAAATCATGTGATCACCTAAATATATATGGAAAATGCATGCATTCACTAAAATGCAATATTCCTTCATGAAAAAAACTCTCAACAAATTGAGTACGGAAGACATGTACCTCAACATAATAAGAGCCATATAAAACAAACCCACAGCAAACATCGTACAGAATGGGGCACGCTGAAATCTTTCTCTATAAGAACTGAAACAAGACATGGGTGCTTATGTTCACCACTTTATTGAGCATTTTATTGGAATGCCTAGCCAGATCAACCAGGCAAGGAAAAGAAAAAAGGGCATAGCTACCTCTGTGTTCATCTATTACTTTTATTAGAACACATATTTTGGAGACTGGGAACAATCATGAAAGTGAGTGAGTATCAGTTCATTCTTACAGCTGTGCTTTATCACATTCCCACCTGAATTGCACCCCACCATTTAGGAGACCGGAGTGAGAGAATACAAACTCCTCACAACCAGCCAGATGACATGAATAGACTGTCTTCAAATGACTCTCTTAAGAGCTATTGATCCTGCCATGGTACAGGGAGAACATAGAGAGGGCTCATTATTTTTTCCCAATGAAATGGAAATAAATAAGCACTTCTCCTTGGATACAGATAACATGTAAATAATGATTTAAGTCCCTCACTAAGCGAGGCGCTGACATTTGAATACCCGAATCACATAGCTTGGCTTGTCATTTTCTATAGGTCAACTTCACCATCATTGTCATCACTATCACTGTCTTTTACGCATTAAAGTAAAAACAGACAAATAATCTGAGCAGTGAGATTGGCCACTCAGTGTGTGAGTGGATTAGGAATGCGGGTATATTGGTGAACATGCCCTATTTGGTTGCATGATTGTAGCTGGGGAAATATGAAAGCAACTATGAAGAGGGAGCTGGACAGTCAGAGAAAGCATGATTATCACTAACCAGGTTTCAGTGCTATGGACAGAGATATTTTTCAAAGCTAGCAACTCCAGGAGAATGAAGAAGAAAAATGTGAGGAACATTTGGGTAATGGATGGCAGCTGTTTCTTAAAATGTGACAATCATCCACTGTTTTACAAAATGGAAAGACAGTAAAGTACAACTCAGGATATGTGTCTCTGGGATGTTTACAGTATTGAGGAATTTTCATCTTGGGGTAAAATCAGAAGAGGAAGCATTATCTCAAAGTAAATAGCAAAATTCCAGAGTAGCTCCATCATATATAAAAAGCTTCCATGATTATGAAATGCAAACAAAAAAATCAGTGAAACAAAAAGCCGGTTCTTTGAAAAGATAAATAAGATTGATGGTCCCCTAGCTATGCCAGCAAAGAAAAAGAGATAAAAAAAACAAATAAACACAATCAGAAACACAAAAGATGAAATCACATCTGACCCTGAAGAAATACAAAAGATTTTCAGAGACTACTATGTACACTTGTATGGAAACAAACTTGAAAACCTAAAGGAAATGGAGGATTTTCTGACATCACACAACCTCCCTAGGTT
>NW_007259746.1:49550-51784 GCF_000164805.1 Carlito syrichta
ATCTCAAAAATCATCCACCATGACCAAGTAGGCTTCATCCCCGGGATGCAGGGCTGGTTCAACATTCATAAGACCATAAATGCAATTAAATACATCAACAGCCATAAGAACAAAAACCACATGATTATATCATTAGATGCAGAAAAACTTTTGATAAAATCCAGCACCACTTTTTGATAAAAACCCTTGAACATCTAGGCATAGATGGAACATACCTCAAAATAATAAGATCCACCTACGAGAAACCCACAGCCAGCATACTGCTAAACAGGCAGAATTTGGAACCATTTCCCCTGAAAACCGGAACCAGACAAGGATGCCCACTCTCATCCCTCCTGTTTAACACTCTTTTGGAAGTCCTGGCTAGAGCAATCAGAGAAGAGAAGGTGATCAGGGGTATCCAAATAGAAAAAGAGGAAGTCAAGTTATCTCTCTTTGCAGACGACATGATTCTATACCTTGAAGCCCCAGGAGAATCTGTCAAAAACCTCCTGGCACTGATAAACGACTTGGTAAAGTCTCAGGGTATAAAATAAACGTGTAAAAGACAACCACATTTCTATACACCAATAATAAACAAATAGAAACCCAAATAAAAAGCACAATCACATTCACAATAGTCACCAAAAAAAACGAAATACCTTGGCATCTTCCCAACCAGAGACGTGAAAGTCCTTTGCAATGAAAACTACAAAACACTGCTCAAAGAAATCAAAGCTGACACAAACAAGTGGAAAAATATTCCATGCTTGTCGATTGAAAGAATCATCATTAAGATGTCCATTCTACCTAAGCAATCTACAGATTCAATACAATACCCATCAAATCACCAGCAACATTCTTCTCTGACCTAGAAATAGCAATACAGGAATTCATATGGAAACATAAACGACCAAGAATAGTCAAAACAATCTTCAGTTAAAAAAAAAAAAAAACCTGCCAGCTCGGTGGCTCAACCTGCAATCCCGCGCCTTGGGAGACTGAGGTGAGTGGATTGCCTGAGCCCACAGGTTTGAGATCCACCTGGGCAACTTGGTGAGACCTCATCTCTACAATAAATCAAAAAAAATTAGCCGGGTATGGTAGCACACACCTGTAGTTCCAGCTACTTGGAAAGCTGAGGCGGAAGGATTGCTGGAGCCCAGCAAGTCAAGGCTGCAGTGGCCGCTCCTGGCCGCTCCCGGCCACAGCACTCCAGTCTGGGCGACAGAGTGAGACTCCAACGCCAACAAAAACAAAAACAAAAAACCAAGCAGGAGATATCACACTCCCAGACTTTAAACTTTATTATAAAGCTACAATAATCGAAACAGCCTGGTATTGGTACGAGAACAGACATATAGATCAAAGGAATGGAATTGAGTTTCCAAAAGCAAAACCTCAATTTCTCAATCAACTCATCTTTGACAAAGCCTCCACCACCCACCGCTGGGGAGAGGAGAACCTATTCTATAAATGGTGCTGGGAAAACTGGCTGACCACATGCAGAAGATTGAAACAGGACCCCTACCCGTCCCCATACACAAAAACCATTTCTAAATGGATCAGAGACATAAAGGTGAAACCTCAAACTGTAAGAACCTTAGAAAATGCAGGACACACCCTTATGGAAATTGGGACTGGCAAGCAATTCCTGACCAAAACCCCAAGTGCCCGTGCCATAAGAGATAAGCTAGCCAGGTGGGAACTCATCAAACTGACAGGCTTCTGCAAGGCCAAAGAAGCCATCAAGAGAGCAGGGAGACAGCCCACAGACTGGGAAAAACTATTTGCCAACCCCAAGCCTGACAAAGGCCTAACAACAAGGATCTACAAGGAACTCAAGTGTGACGAAAAGAAACAAAAACAAACCGTCCCGTTAAAAAGCGGGCAAGAGATATGAACAGACGCTTCTCAAAGGAAGACATCCGAGCAGCCAACAGATACATGAACAAATGCTCCGCCTCACCCGTCATCAAGGAGCTGCAAATGAAAAGTACCCTGAGACGCCACCTAACTCCAGTCGGGAAGGCCGTCATCAGTGACTCAAAGAACAGCAGGCGCTGGAGAGGATGTGGCGAACAGGGAACGCTTGGACTCTGCTGGTGGGGTACAGACGAGCACAGCCCCGGTGCGAAGCAGGGTGGCGATTCCTGAAGACCGCGGCCCCCCCGCCCCTTCGACCCGCAAACTCCCCGCTGGGAATAGGCCGGAGGAACGCCAGCCCCTCTCGGAAGCAGGTACCCGCACACGCG
>NW_007259746.1:52271-60782 GCF_000164805.1 Carlito syrichta
AGCCCGGACCCTGGCCTGGATGCGGGCGCCGCGAGGCGCGCAAAGGCGGCGGAGGGACGCGCGGGCCTCGCCGCCACCGCGTCCCACACGCCCGACGCGACGACTGTCCGGCGCGCCAAGGAAGAGCCTGGCTCCAGTGTGGGGCCGGCTCCGGGCGTGTCGTTCTGGCATTAGCGTGGCCTGGACCTCGCTAATTTCGCTCCCTTTCCGGATGAGTGGACAGTGGGCGAGAAGGTCCTCTCCGAACACGCCTTTGGTTTCGTGGGAAGAGCTTTCTCGGGGTTCAGCGAATGCTTCCAGGTAAAACCGCTGCAAGCCTTGCCAAATATCACTATTCCTGGGGGGGGACTCGCTCTAGGACCGGGCTGATGGATGGCCAGGCGCCTAAACTAGCCAGGACACGTAATCAAGGCGACGGTGATGATGACGTGGAGGAAGCGCACCCCATGGATGGGAATGACGGTGATCATGGTCCCAAAAAAGAGGGCGATCCTGAGCCACCTGTCCAAACTCGCAAGACTGGGCTTGGAAGGAGAGCGCGTCGGAGTGGCCCGCATCGCCGTCGTTCTCAGCGCTCCAAGTGCCGTCCTCCCAAGGGCACGTGTGCAACCCAGGAAGACGGGGTAGCTGTTTCCCGCAGTCCCGATGCAGCCGACACCATCTTGAGGCAACGGGACACGGAGTTGATCTCTCTAAAACGCCGGGCTCAGAATGCCAAGCGAGTCAACAGTGCACTCAAACAGAAAACGGAAGGTGGACTAGGAGAACTCAAACCTCCTGAGCCAAATGGGAAAATCGATGCCCGCTGGACCACGGAGGAGCCGCTTCTAGCCGCGCGAGGTGTCCGCAAATATGGTAAAGATTGTCCAGCTGTTGCAGATGTGATGGGCAGCAAGACGGTGGGGCAAGCGAAGAACTTCTTTGTGAGCCGCAGGCGTCGGTCTAACTTAGAGGAGGTATTGCAGGAGTGGGAAGCAGAACAAGGAACCCAGGCTTCTGGTGGTGATGCTTCCGCTGCAGGGGAGGAGACCAGAAGTGCCTCTCACGCGCCATCGGGGACGAGCACTGAGGCAGAAGAGGAGGCGCAGACCCCACGGGCTCCGGGCTCCGGGCCCATCACCTCCTGCCCCTCGGCCACTCTGAGCCAGCCTCCGCCCCTTCTTGGTCCGGCACTGCCTGCTGCCCGGCTCGTCCCCGCGGCCTCCTCCACTCCCGCAGTAGTTCGGTTCGTCCTGCCCCGGCCGACTTCAAATCAGCCTCCACCCCCGCTCCTGGGCCCTGCCGATTCGACGCCACCCGTCCAAACCCAAGACCGGTGCTGTCCACGGTGGGTGGTCCACAACCACCGTCACTTATCGGACTTCAGACAGATTCACAGTCCTCACTGCCCTCAAGGTAACTTGGACAGAGCGGCCGCAACTTTTCACTCTTTCGTTATACCAGTGTTTCTCTGACTGATGGGAAAGAGGAAAGGATAACCCTTCCCAGATAACTGAGGCTGCGAACTAGTTCTGTGGCAGTGGACTAGCATAAGTGGATGTCTAAGAAATTTCCAGTTCACAAAGCAAAATGTTATACAACAAAAAGCCTCCAGTTAGCCTCCTTTCTAGAGTATACATTCAGCAATGTGACCTCATAAGAGGAAAAAACAGATGTAAGGATTCTATATACCAAGTTTTTTTGTTTCGTTTTTACTGTGTTTATTTTACTGAGGTTTTTACATTCCTGCCTCTTCATAGTCAAGGCTCTTAGTACAGGAATATGGACTTAGGAACTGTGAAAACTCCTTAAGTTTCTTAAGTTAAGGATGTTTGACTTCTTTCTTTAATTTAATTTTTAAAAAACAATTTCCTATGTTAGGAGTGCAAGAATAAATAGCTGGCATTTCCAATATTGACATATGCTCATTTTATGCATATTTAAGAAATTATAACTGCATATCCCTTTTTCCAAAAAATTTTGCTTTTATTTCTTAAAGGAATTGTGTATATTCCTTTAAAAGAAAGCAATTTAATCAGCTGCAAAGAAATTATGTGAAACCACAAAGAATATACTGAACCTACTAACCCTTTAGCATACAATTTAGAGCCGGGTTCGGTGGCTCAGCCGGTAATCCCACGCCTTTGGGAGGCTGAGGTGAGTGGATTGCCTGAGCCCGCGGGTTCGAGACCCGCCTGGGCAGCGAGACCTCATCTCTACAATAAATCAAAAAATCAGCCGGTCTTGGTAGCACACGCCTGTAATTCCGGCTACTCGGAAGGCTGAGTTGGAAGGATCGCCGGAGCCTGGCAGATCAAGGCTGCGGTGGCCGGGAGCGGCCACTGCACTCCAGGCTGGGCGGTGGAGTGAGACTCCAACTCAAAAAAAAAAAACTTAGGGCCGGGCTCAGTGGCTCACCCTGTAATCTCAGCACTTTGGGAGACCCAGGTGAGTGGATTGCCTGAGCCCGCGGGTTCGAGACCCACCTGGGCAACTTGACAAGACCTCATCTCTACAATAAATCAAAGTGAGCCGGGTGTGGTAGCGCCTGCCTGTAGTTCCAGCTACTTGAAAGGCTGAGGCGGAAGGATCGCCGGAGCCCAGCAGGTCAAGGCAGCGGTGGCCGGGAGCGGCCATTGCACTCCAGTCTGGGTGACAGTGAGACGCCAACTCAAAAAAAAAAAAAACAAACATACAATTTAGGGTCGTAGGGCAAAGTCCTTGTTTAAAGACCATTGACTCCAACATCTATCAGAAATGAGGGGATTGGAATAATAGTTTTACATACAAATGAGGACTTTGTTGAAATATAATGTCTTACTTAAGTTCCTTCAAAATTAAGTTTTGAATTTTTTTATGATTCTAAATGCTGTCTGCTTTTAACTAGTAGTTCCTACATTTGGGGACTTTAGAAAAGAATTCTATTTTGTCAGTTAGGTAGAGATGGTCATGATGGAAGCATTTATTTACGGTATTCTTTCTGTGTTTAGTTTCTGAACTTGAAATTGCCCTTATATTTAATAACATGGCCTGCATTTAATATGAAGGGTATTTTCTTGATAATTCTGTTGTACTATTTGGATACATTTGTGTATTCCTTGCAGCCAATCTGTACTTGTGGGATTGGTTTAAAGTTAAATCATCAACCTTATTTCATAAAATAAGTTAAGAATTTGTTCTGTGATATCTAAAAAAAAAATGTGGTACATATACACAATGGAATATTACGCACCCATAAAGAAGAATAAAAACATGAACTTTGCAGCAACCTGGATGGAATTAGAGTCTATAATATTGAGTGATCTTTCACAGAAACAAAGAACTGAGTATCACATGTTCTCACTCATAAGTGGACCTTGAACAACGGCTGCAATATTATAAGAAAAGGATTGACAGTAGTGGGAAACTGCAGAGGGGAGGGGAGGCAGGGAGATGGAATTGACAGTAGTGGAAATCTGCCTGGGGAAAAGGGGGCATACCTCATCAACAAGGGTGCGCCTGCACAGTGACTATTTGTATGCCTACCCTGAAAGGTACCCCACAATATTAAAATTTTTAAAATTTTGCAGTTAAAAAAAAATGCAAACAATCCTGCAAGGAACCCGTTTCCCTGATAAAGACAAGAATAAAAGAAGAGCAAAGTCTGGTTTTCTTGCTAAACAGGCTTAACTTTCTTCCATCATCATATACTTTATTAATTAGTAACAAGAAAGTGTAATTTGTTGTATTTAATTGTCTATGATAAGATACATGATATAAGATGAGGGGAAAAAAACCAAATCACAGAGAGCAGGACTACATGAGGTCCAAAATTCCTTAATTTTCATCCTAAGTGAGTTCTAACATATCCATCCACTATCAATAAAAGGCAAAGGGGTACTTGGAGTGTTTTAAATGAATACTATATGGAGAAAATAGTAATGGAGACAAATACGCCGATAAGTGCCTAGATCTTATAAATACTATATTCCTATACTCAAGGAGTCAGGATGGTCAAGTCAACAACATCAACACTTTAAGTTCGTTTTTTTGATTTTGGGGGGGGTTTTTTGAGTTGGAGTCTCACTCTGTCGCCCAGAATGGAGTGTGGTGGCCACTCCCGGCCACCACAGCCTCGACCTGCTGGGCTCCGGCGATCCTTCCACCTCAGCCTTCCAAGTAGCTGGAACTACAGGTGCGCACTGGCACACCCGGCTAATTTTTTTGATTTATTTTAGAGATGAGGTCTCACCAAGTTGCCCAGGCGGGTCTCGAACCAGCAGGCTCGGGCAATCCACTCACCTCAGCCTCCCAAGGCACGAGATTACAGACTGAGCCACCAAGCCCGGCTTAAATTCATTATTTTTAAATGTAATTGCAGCCATGTCACTGTATTTTAACTGTTAAAACGCATGCATAAGTGCTGACATCATTCATTTGAAATTTGTAAAATGAAAACTGGGACAATGAGGTCCTTAGAAAACATTCAGATATGTTTTAGGAATCTGATTTACACTCCATTAGGTAAGCCATCTCTTCAGAAAATTTTTTAAATGCCTATCTGGCTGAAGAATTTAAAACCATTTTATGTATTTTTTTAACTACTTTTTTAACTAGTCCTGAGTCACTTTTCAAATAATAGTTACAATGTTTTATAAACATAAAAGAAGCAGAGCTGAGTGTTGAATAAAAGCCTTTCATTAAAATGGATAAGCCCATCCCTGAAGAATGAGAGTGAATATGAATTAGTCAAGTTTTGGTCTAAAATGACTAGATAATGTAGTGATTTGTGTCTTGAAAACTGTATAGCAAGTAAATGAAAGTCGTTTTAGTCATAGAACTGAATGGAAAACGAATGCCTTTTGAATATTTCCTATAGAATTTACAAAGCTAGATTAATTTTCATGAGTCACCAAATTAAAGAATATGCAAAGAGTTTCCCACCGCACTGTAGAGGAAACAACCTTCTCAAGTGGAGGACTGTGTGACCTGGATGTTTAGTTTTAGGCTAGCAAAATAACTCACTCATTTGGTGATTTGTCAAAGACCCACCCACTGTTCGCACACACTTTCTGGGCCTAGAAATGTGGAACAAACAGGCACATCAAGCAAAGGAGGCAGTTATCAACAACGTGGTGATTTACCGAATTTTTATGAAGTTGAAAAAATGACTAAAATTATGTTTAGATGTGAAACAGAGACTGTACGTGCAGGAGTGGGTGGGTATAGGTTGAAAGTAAGTAGTTTCTGATGTAATGTTAATGGACGTAATTCATATATTGGTAAGGTAGTTGGATACCAAAAGGATTACAAGGTTTAAAAGTCTGTAAAACCATACATTTGCACCTATGCACATTTTACCATATTTCAATTTCATATCAATATAAAAGCAACAAGAAAGAAGAAAAGAATGATCATATAACATTAATGGAGACAAGCATATTCATTTCTACCTTTTCTTCTCTAACCGACATGAAACTAGCCAATCCAGACTGCTCACTGGCAGTTGGGATCCCGGTAGAATGTTGGGGGGCTCAGCTGTTTGTTGTGGCTACAGGATCCACGGTTACCAGGCAGAGCCCCGAGGTGGCTGGAGTGCCATGGAGGGGCAGTGATCCTCTGTGAAGCCAGGTCCTGGGCTGGCTCTCGGGAAGCTGGGTGAGGTGGGAGAGGAGCTGCTGGCCCATGGCCCGAGTTCGCAATTTAATTTACTCTCCACAGCGTCCAGGGGGAGACACTGGTGTGTCCCACTCTCATCGGCTTATTGGTGGGTCTCTTACTTGTATTCAGACTTGTTCGGTCTGTTCGGAGTCGACTTTATTTGAGATGCGAGCAGCAGTCTGCAGAAGCACTGGCTGCTCAGATCGAAGAGAAATGCCACCTCAGCGACAAGCTCGGTGCCGCCAGAGAGGAGTGTGCAGAGATCGAGTCATCTTGGGAGAAGGCCAAGCTGGAGAGAGAATCTCTAAATCCGCCCAGCCTTAGAGACACGGAAAGGTGAAGAAGACCAACTCGATGCTGATGGAGGAATTAGCTTCCCTGATCCAAGAAGTGAAAGGAGACAAAAACGCTCCAAACAGCGAGAAGAAATGGAGGAGATGCTACAAACGCTGGAGTCTCTGGAAGAGCTTGTGGAAATCACCTCATCGCAGCAGGACTTTCCAACCCTGCCAGGAGGCCTGGTACTGAGACCCGTGGTTCCTGGCCCAGGAGTGGGCTGGGCCTTCCAGCAGCGCTGCTCCCGCCCCTGCACTCAGGTGTTCGCCCACCTGAGTCCACCTGACGGTCGTTCAGGTTAGTGGGTCCAGGGGAGCCCTCCCTGGGCTAGAGTTCCTCCATCTTCACATGCCAGGCATGGCAGTCAACTCCTTCATGCCCAATTCCTTCAAATCTAAAGAATATGGGCCTTCCTGGAAAACACCATAAATGTGAGACATTCTTTTCACTGAAAATTTGGATTCTCTGTCATCAGCAGTGAAAGAGATGCTTTAGAGACTGTTTTACCCAGGTTAACAATTCATCAAACTGTATTTCAAGACAGTGTTTTTAATTATTTCTATATAGAAGAATGATTTCTATTTTATGGTATAATTTATTAAAATTCAAAAATATATGCAATGTAGCAATAAAGTCTGTTAGCTTCAAAGCAATATTCTTTTTCTAGAATTGTATTTCCAATAGTTGTAAATAATAAGCAAAAGAAACATTTGTGCCTAAGTATGTATTCACTGAAAAAAAATAGATCTCTTTTTTAATGGAGTTGAATGGTATGCCGAGAGAAATTTATAATTTTGATTTCTAATATAATAATTGCTAAATATTTTAATAAAAAATTTTGAGAAATTACCTGCAGATTTTTTTCCTTGGCTGCATGAACACTGCAGTGAGAGTTTTTTAAGAAGCAATCTTTCTTGGGCAGTGAGGGGAGACCCACATCAATACCCTTCAAACTTCTCTCACTCCCCCACTTCTCTGGGGAGGCAGAGGGTGGCCTCAAGGGGTTTCTCTGCACAGAATAAACCTGGATCCCCACAATTAACGTATTTGGTTACAAAGTGTGGCGATGCACACCAACTGGGTGTTACATTAGTGGAGGGAGAGAAGGAAGTAATACTTAGGTCAACTGGAGTGGTCACATGAGAAAAATAACAGAGAAATACTACAGGTTAACAGTTTCTCCTCACACTGACTTAAAAGAAAACATGGGGAGTCCACGCTCTCACTGGTATACTGCTGTAACATATCTTTCTTTTAATAAATCTGTGTTTCCTAATTAAAAGAAGAAAAGAAAACATAATGCTTGGGTTGGAGATAGAGCAAGGAAGATTAGAGAGAGAGTCTCTATTACCAAGTTGCAGGCATTCGAGGGAAAGATGACATACTAGCCGTCAAAATTAAGTCGGAGGCATAGCACGTCAGGAGAGGACGTTTTATGGACAACAGAACCAGGGAAAGGGAAATGTGTGCAGGAAATGAGGATGGAGAGGCCACTCCCAGTAGGGGAGTCAGCAAGGGCCTCTCTGAGGACCGGATATCTGAACCGTGAGGACACCTCGACAGCACCTCAGGATGACGGGACAGAGCTGACAACAGGCCCAAAGTGGGTGTCAGTGTGGCGTTTCTCGAATATAACTGCTTTGGAATGTATTTTGACGCCCAGTTGTTGGGCACATATACTAAGGGCTGTGTCTTCATGGAGAATTGTCCCATTTATCATTATGTAGCACCCTCTTTACCCCAGATAGCTTCATTGCTCTGAAGTCTGAAGTCTAAAATTAATATAGACACCCACACTTTCTTTTGTTTGAGTTGGAGTCTCACTCTGTCCCCCAGGCTGGAGTGCAGTGGCACGCTGATAGCCAATACAGGCTCGACCTCCTGGGCTCAGGCCATCTGTCTGCCTCAGCCTTCCAGGTAGCTGGAATTACAGGCGCACGCCACCACACCCAGCTAGTTTTTCTGATTTATTGTAGAGACAAGGTCTTGTCATGTTGCCCAGGCTGGTCTCGACCCTGTGGGTTCAGGCAATCCTGTCGCCTCTGCCTCCCAAATTGCTGGGATTACAGGCATGAGTCATGGTGCGTGGTTTTATTGTACCCTTTTTAGTAATTGCCGCCCAGAGTCTTCAAAATACATTTACAACTATCCCAAATCCTCCTTGAAACAAGAGTATACTGCTTCAGGGCTAGTGTGAATACATTATAATAACAAAATAGCCCCAATTTTCTCTTCTGTCCCTTGTATCAGTCATTTGTTACATTCATTTCATTTATACAGAAGCATATATATATGTGCATATATATAATGCATTGTTGCTGTTATTATTTGGAACAAACTATTTTTACTCTATTAGATCAATTAAGTTCAAGAAAAATATTTTTTTTACTTTTCCTTCACTTAATCCTCCTCTTATTTATTTCATCTTTTGTGTTGACCTCAAGTTCTGGCTTATATTATTCTCCTCTCTAAAAAAAAAAAGTCACTTTTAGCATATGCTTTGCAAGGAAGGTATACAAGCAATAAAATCCCTTAATTTTTTTTTTTTTTTTTTTT
>NW_007259746.1:61259-63296 GCF_000164805.1 Carlito syrichta
CTCAGGCAATCCACTCACCTCAGCCTCCCAAAGCGCAGGATTACAGGCTAAGCCACCAAGCCCGGCTAAAATTCCTTAATTTTTGCGTGTATAAGAACATTTATTTCTCTTCTACTTTGAAAGCTTTTGTCCTAGGGCATAGATATCTAGGTTGGTGGGTTTTTTCTTCTGAGCACTTTATATATTCACTTCTCTTTTCCTGTTTGCATTCTGGCCTCATCTCATTCTCCCAACACCATCACCTATGTGATCACCTTCAGATCACCATGTGGCATCAGGGCAAGGAAGAAACAATAAAAACACAAATATTATTTATCTAGTCTCCCAAAAGTCTAGGAGGCTGTGCTATTTAACATGACAAATGTGGGCTGTTAGCTGAGTTCAGTTATGTACCAAGTTGAAGGATGAAGCACTATGCTTGAGAGAGAGTGTAGGTATGAATCAATTGGCTTGTTTAGTTGATAGCTTAATTTTAAATAGATTGACAGCTTAGTATACCTCATACTGGTTATAAGAGGGTAAAGTGATTTTTTTGGATTGTAATGCTAGTATCACAAAGCTGTCGTTATTAGACAACTGGGCATGATAGCTTACAAATAATTTACTTTAACGAATGGAGTGGCTTGTCTGAAGCCAATTTAACTGAGTGCTGGTATACTAGAAAATATATTTTAAGGTAAATTTTCTCATTGGTTTTTGAAAAGTGTCACCATTCCTTCTCTTTTACAGTTGAAATGTGGTGGGCTGATGTGATGAGACTTGGTGCCAAACCAATGCAAACTAATATCATGCTCTCCCCATCTAAGACATTCAAAGCTCTTTCTCACCTGGGTACTTTTACATGCTTTGAACTTAATCACTAGAATGACTTCCCTGCCCTCCCACTTGAGTGATTACTTTCCATCAGTCAGGTTACGGTTTAAATGTCAAAGCCTTTAATGACAAAGCCTTTAATGACAATTTCTTTCCCAGCACATCCTTGGATATTTAACAGAATTTAGTAGGTAGAAGGTAACTCCTAAGAAAGCTACATTTCTATATGTTGACCATGGTTCATTCAACTGCTCCTATGGTAATAACTGCTTTTTCAGGTATCCTACACACCAGCCATCATCCAACTTGTTAGTAGGTCTAGGTAAATTAGCTGAAAACTAGTTGAGCTATGGGTGAGAGAAGTGCCATTCAGTAGTCTACAAATTATTTGTTGTCTGGTGTAAAAAAAAATTAAAATGAATTACATAGAAAACATTATAGAAATTTGACAGAAGGATTTATCAACATGCTCATACCAACAACCTTGGATTATATATTATACATTCTCCTTAACTTTATAGTAGTTCATTTTTATTGTTTAATTTAAAGATGATTGACCCACTTCAGACTGAAAATACAAGACCAATCCCTCACATGAGTACTTTGAGAAATAATGTGGTAGATATCAAGAAGTCTAAAATTGATTAAATGAAAAAGTTGAATTCTTTGCCTTGGTAATATTTTGTGGGATTTTCCCCCAAATCATTCAGTTGCTTATTTTTTCTCCCTTGGGAAATTACAGAAGTGTTATATTTTATATACATTATGTATTACTCCCCAAGTCAAATAAAATCCCATATGGAAAAAAGGGAGGGTACTATTTATGGGGACCCAAATAGAAGTGCAGATCCTGATCCCTAGGTTCTGAGGTTGTAGTGCCCACGGATGCACCATTTGTGCTCGTGCCTTAACTTCTAGGTTCTCAGATACACCCTAAATATCTGATGCCAAGAAGACGCTCATGCTAAGTGGGGCCCATTTTTCAGAAAGCTGACTGTGAGGCAAAGATTTCTATATCGACTGTGGGTCATAGATCTTTAGTGAAGGTAAGGTTTAACATTAGTTTTGATTCATCTTTCATAGGATGATCAGAAGTAACTTTCAGGAAGTTATAGACATCGCCTAGGCTTGATTTCAAGAATTTCAAGCATTGAGTTTGTTTCTTACTATATAGCTTAATATTTATATGCATATATATATATATATATATATATATATATATAG
>NW_007259746.1:63704-71313 GCF_000164805.1 Carlito syrichta
GTAGGTATGAATCAATTGGCTTGTTTAGTTGATAGCTTAATTTTAAATAGATTGACAGCTTAGTATACCTCATACTGGTTATAAGAGGGTAAAGTGATTTTTTTGGATTGTAATGCTAGTATCACAAGGCTGTCGTTATTAGACAACTGGGCATGATAGCTTACAAATAATTTACCTTAAAGAATGGGGCAGGTACTTGGAACGCTGAGGTGGAAGGATCACCGGAGCCCAGCAGCTCGAGGCTGCAGTGGCCGGGAGCGGCCACTGCACTCCAGTCTGGGCGACTGAGTGAGACTCCAACTCAAAAAAAAAAAAAAAAAAATGGAGTGGCTTGTCTGAAGCCAATTTAACTGAGTGCTGGTATACTAGAAAATATATTTTAAGGTAAATTTTCTCATTGGTTTTTGAAAAGTGTCACCATTCCTTCTCTTTTACAGTTGAAATGTGGTGGGCTGATGTGATGAGACTTGGTGCCAAACCAATGCAAACTAATTGTTAACACTAACCCTCAAAGACACATGGACAAAATACAAAGAGCTAGTGCCACCAAGCTATGAAATACCAAAATGAATATTATTACATAGAATATTATTTGATATATGGGTTTAATTTTGAAGCAAAGTCTTAAGTAGTCATAAAAATTAAGAAAAAAGAATATTATTTGATTTCTTTAAGAGTGGATTGATGCTTTCCTGTTTTAGTAATCTTGTGATTTTCCAAAACCTGCCAAACAGCATGCACAGAATATTTCTTAAAGCAGTTTTATTGAAGTCTGACAAAAAAAACCCGAACACATTCAAAGTGTAAAATTTGAAAAAGCTAAATACTTCTTTAAACCATCACCAGAATCAAGGGAGTGAACTTACATATGACCTTCAGTGGTTTCCTCAAGCTCCAGAATCTGAATTTCCATCTTCATTTAAATTGGGCAGCCTTCCCCACAGGAGGCCTCTAGCTAAGAGTTTGTCTTGTTATTAAAATTCTTTATTTTTATCTGACTTGGTTGCTTCTAGGGATTGGTCTTCAAGCTCTGAAATCCTTCCTCTGTTTGGTGAGTCTGTTGTTAAGGCTTGCGGCTGTGTTTTTGAAATTCCTGCAGTGAGTGCTTCATTTCCAGGAGTTCTGTGTGGCTCTTTCTTAGAATGACCATGTCACTGTCAATTATTGGATTGTTTTCATGCCCTCTCTGATTTAAAAGTCCATTTTCTCTTGGATCTTGATGAATTTCTTTACCACCCATATTCTGAATTCTACATCTGTCAAAACAGACAATTCGTTCTGTATATGATCTATTGCTTGGGAGCTGCTGCAATCACGTGGGGGTGAAACATTCTGGGCTTTTGTGTTGCTAGAGTTCTTGCATTGATATCTTCCCATCTATGGGTGCTAATGCCTCTCCCCCACCCCCACTCCCACCCCAAATTGTTTGCTATCTTTGGGGTGGAGCGCTTTGATTTTTTTCTACTTGTTTGTGCTTTAAGGGTGTGGCTGTGGTATATGCTGTGTATGGTCGATTGGGTTCCCTTCTGAGTATCTTTGAAGAGCCAATACTGTGGTCCCCTTGTTGCAGCTAGACAGAGATTTGCTGTGGCTGTTTTGAGGGTTACCTAGTTGCACAGGTGTTCTGTTGGGTGTTGTAGTTCAGGCTGTAGGCCTGCAGACGGCGCTTCAAAGTGAGGTTCAGTAACAGCAGCTACACCTCAGTTGGACATTCCAAGGACTGCCAGGCCTCAGCCACGGTGATCAAGTGAGTGTAGTGCCTCCCTCACTCCTCTGGGACCTATAGAAGGCTGCCCCCCTCTGAGGAGAAGCAGCCAAGATGGGAGAGAGTACAGGGTAGCCGACAGCTTGCCGGTCCCACCTGGCTGCAGGGTTGGCCTTGTAGAGGATGCATGTCACTGTTGCAGAAAGCCTGCTTAGTGGCTCTGCTGCAGCTTGCCTGAGGTCAGTGGGTCTCTGCTGTCGAGTTTAGATGGGTGTGGGGTCCTTGCACAGTCCACAGGCCCAGCCAGCAGTGTATCTGGTAGAGAGAAGCCTAGACCTGGTGGGGGGGGGCGGGGAGGCCCTGCTGGCACCCTGACCACTCTGTTCACATTATTTCAGCTGCATAGACTGGGAAGGATGGCGCATGCAAACGTCGCAGAGGTCCTGACCTGCTTGCCAGAGACCAGCTCCAACTGGGTTCAGGGTACCCCAAAGGTGGAGACAGCATCGGCGATTGGGGGGGAAGAAGAGAGAAAGAGAGAGAGAAAGAAAGAGAGAGGGAAAGAAAGAAAGAGATTGGACTCCGGTCTCGTGCAGAAGCAATGTGTGTGTTATTGGGAATTACAACGGGTCTTTTATACACAAAGTCAGATGTGGGAGGGGCGTCCCCCACCCACCAGAAACCTTAATCCATGAAAACTTAATCAATGATTGTCTTTAAACCCTTTTCATATGATAATCTTAAAATCCCATAACAAAGGATAACCTAATTCATGACTGACATATTCTACAAACCTTTTTCATCCTAAGTTGATTGATTTATGCCAAGCTAAACAATTCTATAGAAGCTTAAGTATTTACTTTACAAATGAAAGTGACCCATCCCAGAATGTTTGGAATATGGCCCAGTCCAAAGTTCACAGTGGGCTACCTGCAAGTAATCCAGCCGCATTCTTTCAACAAAATGGCTGTCTTCTAAAACTATATTCTACAATTTACACCTTCAATAAATCCTAAGATCATGACCCAGAAGCCTGTGACCAATACTAAGGCTCTTAGATGTGACACAAGTTTGAATTATAAGTTGTGTGAAAGCCAAAACTGCAGTTTGCAGAAGAATGGGAGCAATGATCTTCTAAAGTTAGCTTGTGTTCATCCCGGTCTCAGAGTTTTTATGTTTTGAGCTCACAGGAGCTTAATCTGGTTAGTACTGAGTAGAAAGGGGGAGGAAATGGGGTCAATAGCTCCTGAACACATCCTAGTGGTCTCAGGGTCAACGGCCCTTCCTGATCCCTAACACTCAGTGGGCCTCCGTGGTCGGCGCCCAACACCTGCTCATTGGCACTGAAGGCTGGCCTCCCCAAGGGCCTGGCCTCCCCGAGGACCGAGATGGTGGGGCTCGGCTGCTGCATTCAGGTGGGTGTGGGGCTCCTGCAAGCAATGAGCACCCAGGGAGAAGCAGCCACGACAGGGGTGGGCGACTGGGCACCTTAACTCCTCAATGCCTCTGTTTCTTTCAGCTGCAGGGTCCGTGCTGGGGAGGCATGCTCTTGCTCTGCTGAACTGCACCTTCTCTAATCCAAGGGCAACAGCAGCAGAGGCTGCAACAGCTGCAAAGCAGCTGCTCTTTATAGAGGAACTCTGAGAGTCCTTCCTTGCTGGGTGGTGGCAGCCGGTGCTGAGCTGCATGGGAGTTGGTGGTCTGAGGGATTCCACAATGCCCCTGCACAGTCACCACTCAGAACTCTATGCTGGCCTGGGAGGTCACAGGGGCTCGTCCTTAACTCAGATCACCTGGGTCCACAGCAGTGGTGTGGATTCCTAGAGATATTTCACTCATTCACTCACTCACCCCTTCACAACTGGGGGTTGCCTGAGTCTTCATGCTGGGCTCATGTCTGCTGGTTGTCTGAGGTCACTCCTCTGCCTCTGGTGGGACTCATCACTCCTCTGTTGAGGCCAGGGGTGCACTCTTCCTCATCTTCCTTGAAATATAGACACTGCCTCCCTAATTCTGTCCCTCTCTGTGAGGCAGGCACACACCAGCTGCTACTAGTTTGTCATCTTTGACAAAAGAAATGTTTCTGGGCATAGAATCGAATTGTTGGGAACAGCTGCCAAAAAGAGGTTTATTGCTTTTATACTTTGTTTTTGAGTTGGAGTCTCACTCTGTCGCCCAGGCTGGAGTGCGGTGGCTAGTCACAGGCATGATCGTCCACATTACAACTTCAAATTCCTATGCTCAAGTGATCTTTCCTTAGCTTCCCAAGTAGCTGAGACTAAAGGTGTTTGCCACCACACACAGCTAAACACCATCTTTTGTACCTCCAAGATTCAAAAAGTCTTCTAGAACACTACAGATAGAAGCTACCTTTTGTAGTAAAATAGTAAACAAATAGTAAAATCTTACTTTCCAGAATTTGTTATTGCCAAAAGGCAGCTTCTCCATTGTTGTTTACATTGGTTTTTGGGTTTTGGTGTTTTTTTTTAGTTGGAGTCTCACTCCGTCACCCAGACTGGAGTGCAGTGGCACACTCCCAGCCACTGCAGCCTCAACCTGCTGGGCCCCGGCGATTCTTCCGCCTCAGCCTTCCGAGTAGCCGGAACTACTTTTTGATTTATTGTAGATATGAGGTCTCACCAAGTTGCCTGGGCAGGTCTCGAACTCACGGGCTCAGGCAATCCACTCACCTCAGCCTCCCAAAGCGCTGGGATTACAGGCTGAACCACTGAGTCTGGCCAACATTGTTATTTACTTTGTTGAAACATTAATGAGATGCTTGGTTGGCAGATGATATGAAAGATGTGGTACCTTTGCTTAGGAACTTTCATTCTAAAAAGTTAATGAACAGACATTAACTTTTCCAAGAGACTAAAACACTCTCTCCATTAAATAGACATTTTTGTGTGCAGGCTACTTTTCTTTGACTAGAAGCAAGAAGCCGGAGGAGGATGATCAGAGAAGTACATCCTTTCCTTTGAGGAAAGGCCCTTGTACAGAGTCTTTAAAATACATCTTTCATCAATTTATAGAATCTAAAATCTAAATTTTTTTTTCTTAAAGTCTCACTCTGTCACCCAGGTGGGAGTGCAGTGACACACTCACAGCTGCCACATTCTCGACCTGCTGGGCTCCGGGAATCTTTCCGCCTCTGCCTTCCAAGTCGCTGGAACTATAGGCATGTGCCACCATGCCCAGCTGGTTTATTGTAGAGATGAGATCTTGCCAAGTTGCCCAGGCTGGTCTCAAACCCCTGGGTTCAGGCAATCTTCTCACCTCCATCTCCCAAAGTTCTGGGATTACAGATGTGTGTCACTGTGCCCCGCCGAATCTAAAATCTTAGATTTAGAAAGAACTCAGAGATCATTTAGTCCAACTTTGGCCTCGTTTTACTGAGAAGGAAACCAAACCTAGAGAGAGGAAAGTTTTGCTCAAGGATAAAACTCAGGTTTCTTAACTCACAGACGACAACTAATAAATTATTAATTCAAATAACTATATATAACTTCTGCTTGATAATGCTGCTACGTAGCAAGCTCTAGAATAGTCATGTCAGCATCTTTCTCAGATAGTTCCAGAATATTCACTCTATATCCGATTCCTATAATTCAGTGCAGCATGCATTTGACACAGACTTGGCCCAGTCTTGAGGAAACAGCATTTATTTGGGGACTCAGCATAATTTGGTGTTTAACACTGTAGTAGATTATACCCTGGAAAGCTTTAACAGGTCAGAATTCCAAAAATTGATATTAGTGTCTGAAAAGCCAAGTGTTTTGTTTCTCCTTCACTTTTTTACACATCCATAGTTCCTTGGGGTAAAACTGGAGTATTCACTCTAATGGGTCCAGTAGAGGGAGGTATTCTAAGCAGAGGGAAGGGCGTATGCAAAAACCCAGAGGGTTTTCATGGGGAGTCTGGGGCCTTTGAAGCAGTTAGTGTGGCTAGGGCACATCGGCCCCACAGAGAACTGAGCTGAAAGCCAGACCTGACCTAGTCTGCTCACCTTGAGTTTTAGCTCACAGGCTAAAATTAGAAAACAGAAACTGTGGAAGGATTTACAGCAGGGGAGTTACACAAATGCAGTCTATTTTAATTATTTTGTTAACAGATAATATATGGATACTTTTATATAAACTCAAATATTAAATCTAAGGTCAAAAACTCTCCTTCACCACTCCTTCCCATTCCCAGTTCCTCCTCAGAGATAGCCACTACACTGTTTGCTACATGTTTTTCTCAACATTTAAAAAAGTGCATTCACTTATGTATATGGACAAGCATAGAAATATATCCAGGATTATTTCGTGTGATTTAAAACAAATATCCTGTCAGATGACCAATTAAGAGGGACAGAGTTTGGGTTTGGGCAATTCTGAGAGCCAGCCAGCCATCTGTTTACTTTGTTTGGTGTTCATAGCATATTTTGTGAACATTCCAGTTTGTCAGTGAGATTCTCAGAGATGCGTGGAAGCTGTGGCAGACCCCAGCCCCATCGGGCAGACCCCAGCCACAACAGCTGAAAACCTTTACAGTCATATCCACCAGATATGCCACTGGGGACTGCCTGAGTCAAAAGTTTGCTGTCTGCATTTGTACATTACAGTTCAGCTGGAATGCACAGATATTGAATGTTCTTTGTTGGGATTAGGGAATGGACCATGTTCTCACCACGTGTTATGGAACAACTGAGGATACAAGCATGATCACTGGGTCCTCTTCCAAGGGAAACAATCAAAACATTTGTTACTTTTGGTTTGGTCTTTTACATGGTAGCAAAAATAGATATATAACAAAACATATCTACATAGTGATTTTTTTCATTATAGGAATCAAGTTAAAAATTATTACCACACCAATGGAACAAGGACTTCTAATATATACCCATAAATTAAGCCTCGTTACAGCTGTTACTAAAGTGAGGTCTATGGATGTGGGGTTTAAGGAGTTTTACAGTGGAATGCTCTGCAGACACACAGAAGAACAAAATCATGCCCTTTGCAGCAACATGGATGCATCTGGAGACCATCATTCCAAGTGAACTATCACAGAAACAAAAGACCAGATACTGCATTTTCTCACTCATAAGCAGTCCCTGATCACTGGACACACTAGCACAAAGGTGGGAACAACAGATACTGGTCACTGCTAACGGAGGGAGGAATGCAGGAGGGATACGGGGCACACAGCCACACACTGGGTACCAGGGTCTCTACAGGGGGGCACCAGAGGCCTTGCTAGAAGCCCAAACCGCACCTGAATCCAACTTATTTATATAGTAAATCCTCACATGTGCCCAATTCAAAAATAAAGTAACTTGAAAGCTGAGAAATGAACAAGCAGCTATTAAACTACACAAATATGAAACTTTAAAAAAAAAGGAATACAGTTTTAAGAACAGATGTGGATAGATTTATTTATTCCCTCATTAATACATTCAATAGACATTTTATTACCTGTTATTAATGTGCCAGATCATGTACTAAGGCACTGGTTGAATCACTCTGTTCATTTTGCTCTAGATTAAAGCTCCTGGCCCACTTGGAGAAATGTAATGATAACTAATGTAATGAGTGCCCATAATTAGTTTACATACAACCAGTGGTTTGCCAGTTATTCCATTCATTAAACTATTCCCATTTTTTAAGAAAAACTTAAATCTTCTGTGGAAACATGCTCTATACGCCTATGCGGTGTTTATAGTTAACGATCACAGCCTATAATCGCAGCATATTGGGAGGTTGAGACAGGCGAATCACCTGAGGTCAGAAGTTCGAGACCAGCCTAGGCAACAATAGCATGATCTCATCTCTACAAAAAATATATTTTTTAAAAATTATTGGGAGGCTGAGGTGAGTGGATTGCCTGAGCCCACGGGTTCGAGACCCGCCTGGGCAGCGAGAC
>NW_007259746.1:72121-73335 GCF_000164805.1 Carlito syrichta
AAAAAAAAAAAAAAAAAAAATTAGGCAAGCATAGTGGCACACACCTGTACTCCCGGCTACCCAGGAGGTTGAGGCCCGACTAGGAGGATTGCTTGAGCCCAGGAGTTTGTGGCTGCTGTGAGCCATGATCACGCTACTGCACTACAGCCTGGGTGGGCCACAGAGCCAGAGCCAAACCCTGTTACTTATTAAATAGATAAATTACCTCCCGTAACTGACTGCAACTCCTAAAGAAACAATTTAGGGAAGAAAAAAAAAGGCAGGGGAAATTGTGCCATTGTGCTCTTGAGAGATGCATTTGGGATTTGTCCAAGGTCTATCCTGGAACCCAAGGTCCCTGAGTCAGAGAGCAGAAGTCATGATTAAGGATGCAATTGGAATCTCCCCTGGTGTTAAGCCCCATAAACAGTTGCCTATGCAAAGGCAAAGTCCACAGGCCTTAAAACGGGGTACAAGTTTTTCCTAAAACATATTAGGGAGAGGCGCTTTCAACAGGACCTCGTTGCAAGATCTCCAAAAAAACTTCAAACAAGAATATTTACATGTTGTCCAACCTTATTATATATTATTTCAGTGCAAATCTACAAATATTTTACTTTAAAAAGAGCGACATCTGCAACACCTTGCTTAAGAACAATGATTATAAATGTATCACCATTCTCTACGCTTTTTTTTTTTTCTTTTTTTGAGTCAAAGTCTCTGTCGCCCAGGCAGGAGTGGAGTGGCGCAATCACCGCCATGGCAGCCTCGACCCGCTGGGCTCCGGCGATCCTTCCGCCTCAGCCTTCCAGGTAGCTGGAACCACAGGCGCGCGCCACCACGCCTGCCTAATCTCCTGATTTATTGCAGAGACAAGGTCTCGCCAAGTTGCCGGGCGAGTCTCGAACCCGCGGGCTCAGGGAATCCTCTCGCCTCCGCCTCCCAAAGTGCTGGGATGACAGGCGTGAGCCGCCGAGCCGGCTTCTCCACGCTTTCGAGGGACAAGGGGTGAAGGACGAGATCCTCGCCGGCGGCTGGAAAGGAGGCGGTGGCTATGAGCGGAGGCCTGTGGCGGGAGGCGGGGGCTGTGCCAAGGAGGACCGGGCCCGCCAGGAGAAGCGCGCGCGCGAAGCGCTTTCACGAAGCCTGGCGCCCCCAGGCGTCAGGGGAGCCGACGCTCTACGCGGCGGACGGACGCACACCGAAGGCAGGAGCGGGCCCCCTCGCACGGCTGC
>NW_007259746.1:74012-96590 GCF_000164805.1 Carlito syrichta
GTGTTTGTGTGTCGGTCCCCGCCCGACGCCGAGCCTGCGCTCGTGGGGTGGTCGCTGTGTCTGACCCTGTCTCCGTGGCTGTCCGCGAGTGGAGAGCCCGCTGCGTGGGTCTCCTGCGGGGAGGTGGGGGCGGCTGGAGTCTCCGCCCGGGCGTCCTCCAGCAAGCCCAGCCGGGGCTACACGACCGCCGCCCGGCAACGTGCTTCTCTTTCGGTAAACTTGTTCGAACCCCGAGCAGAAGCCGGTTATTTTGGCGATTGCACCTCAGCCCGAACGCGACAGATGTCTTTGTCACAGCTGAGCACGGGCCGGGTGTGCGGTGTCCGCGTGTAGGAGGAGCGATGGGGTGGAACCCGTGTCTCGGTTTTCCTCTTCTCGCTTTCCCGGGCGGTTGCAAGTTAGAGGTGTGTGCTGCCGCTTTGTCCCCACCTGCCGTGGTCCAGCTCCTGCTGGCACAAAGATTCAACAGACTGAGGAGTAACTCAATAGCTGTTTCCAGAATTCCAAACGCTTTTATACCACGAGCATGAGAAGAGCAAGGTGTCCCAGAAGAGAGGTCAGGTAGGAGCTTTGTCGCCCACCCATGAGTTTCAGAGATCGTGAAATAGGTTCCTGAAGAAAAGGGGGAGAAATCTTTCCTGAAGAGGTCTTGTAAAAGGATAGTTATAAATACTTTAAGAAAGGGATTGGCAGTAGTGGGATACTGAGGGGGGAGTGGGCAACATCAATAAGGGTACCTGATCTCAAACCAGGCAAAGCGGGTACCAGAGGGAGGCACAAACTTTACCTGTGTGATGTTCACTTGTATACCTAATCCTGAGTTGTACCCCATAGCTTTAAAATAAGAATTTTTTTTAAAGGATAGTTATATACTGGTGTGGTGTGGGATGGTTGGACACGCAGATTCTAAGGTTTTTTGTGGCTTGTATTAATAATAATCAGAGTGTACATACGCAATAGATGAGATAAAGAAGTAGAAACCTCGGTCTAGTTCAGCTCGTTATGTAACTTAAACATTTGTAAAGGTGACTTTGTTGAAACTCTAAGAGACAGCTGCACACTCTCAACTGGCCGTTTTTTTTGTCCAGCAGCACAAGGGCCAGAGAGGACCAGGAGACCACAGCACACCCCAAAGAGGGGTTTCCGCAGGCAAGATTAAGGCTGACCTCTGTGGTTCCTTTCCCACCAGTATGAACAGGTGCTTTTGTTATTGTGAAGAACTAAATCATGAGAGATCAAATCAGTGTTGAGCTCATGGCCCACATTCTTTCGTATTCAGTACTGACCAGTTGGGTCACAATCTCAGTTAACCTTCTTTGCCATATACAGAATGTTCTTCATGTGACTTGGAAAAGTATACCAAAGTGGATGAAAGAGAGCTTGGAGAACAAACTTTCCTTTTCATGCCACTCCCAGCTGCTTTCCCTTTGCAGCAGTGAGCTTTTGTTCGCTTGGTCAGATGCAACATTTGGTGTCCATTTTACCTTTCATGTGATGCCAAACTAGCGCAAGTGTTAAAATCACTTGTCTCTACAAAAATTTAGTCACAACTGGGTGGAATCTCTCTATTCAGCAAGATTAGTTATAACATGTTAGAATACTGAGGTGGTTGTGAATTACACTGAGGACTGTTGGTAAGGAACACCTTTCTGCTTACTGCTATGGGAAGGAAGGGGGTGAGTGTATGAATTTGTGTGCCTGTATATGTGTGTATTTGTATGGTAGTTTGGTTTGTGCATTGCAATGATTCCAGAGCCACGAATAACTTATTTTATCCCATGTTTCACAACTCTAGAAGTAAACTTTCTGGCTTTAGTTAACTCAGGTGTCTTATAAATCTATTGAATTTATTTTACTTGCTAAACATGGTTTTTATGTTCCCTCCTGTGTAGAATAGAGTAATTGTTTCTAGTAAATGCAATACTAGGAAATGTTTCCATTAAGAAGGTATTTAGAAGCCGGGATCAGTGGCTCAGCCTGTAATCCCGCGCCTTTGGAGGGCTGAGATGAGTGGATTGCCTGAGCCCACGGGTTTGAGACCCGCCTGGGCAACTTGGCGAGACCTCATCTCTACAATAAATCAAAAATCAGCCGGGCGTGGTAGTGCACGCCTGTAGTCCCAGCTACTTGGAAGGCTGAGGTGGAAGGATCGCCAGAGCCCAGCAGGTCGAGGCTGTGGTGGCCAGGAGCAGCCACTGCACTCCAGTCTGGGCAACAGAGTGAGACTCTTAACTCAAAAAAAAAAAAAAAGAAAAGAAAAGAAAAGAAAGTATTTAGATAATACGAGAGTATTTCAAGTCTGTCCAGGTAGAAAATATTCCAGAATTAACTATATGTGTTAGTTGCTTTCAATTAAAAGTAATAATCAGCTCAGAGAAAGGCTATAGTTAAAAATGACTTAGGTTTTTAAACATGTTAATATTCAAGATAAAATGGATATGCAAAGAATAATTTTTATTTCAGCATCAGTAGTTACATCTATGCACGTTGACTTTTTACATAAAACTGGCTGATTATTTTCTTTTTTTTTACATATATATTTACTTTATTATAGAGATGTGGAGTACAAGTCAGAATTAGGTACATAAGTAATGTATGTGCAGGTAAAGTTTGGGCCTGTTACCTTTTGAAGCACAAACTTTTAATATTTTTATAAAGTCTCATTTACCAATTTGTTATTTTATAGTTTGTACTATGTCATATTAAGCACTCTTTTTCCAACACAAGGTCATTAAGATTTTCTCCTATTTTTTTCTCTAAGTTTAGTGTTTCATCTTTTTTCTTTTACTCCATAATTCATTTTGAATTAATTGTCGTGTGGAGTATGAGGTAAGGCTCTAAATGCATTTGTTTGGCATGTAAAATATCCATTTGTCCCAGAGTTATTTGTTCAAATGACTGTCCTCTCCCTATTAAATTGTCTTGGCACAATTGTTAAAAATCAAAAGACTATAAATATATGAATTTTATCTATTTTCTTGATACTTTAAGGCAACTTACTATTTTAACAAACTTTTCTAAAAGTACCATATACCTTTGAGAGACGAGATCATTATTACAATGTCAAAGTTGTAAATCTAGTATTGGAATATCTGCATTTACTTGGAGTTCCACTTAGTAACTCTCCAAGGCAACAGTTGAGTCTACTGAGGGAGTCAATTTCCAGGGCCAATGGGAAAGAGTTCCATTGAGTTTAGAATCCCTTCTCCTTAACAGTTGAGAGAAACCCCTCTAAAATGACAGTTCAGAGTCAGCCCAGGAATTCAGTACTGGAGTCTCCACCTCACGTCAGCCCTGCTAGCGTCTAGCCGTGCTATGGTGGTAGAGGACGTGGTGCACAGCAAGTCTTTGAATCCTTCCAAACTAATGGGCACAAGTTCCTCACTTGGCAGTAAGACTAGGCAGCAGGGAACTGTAGTTTCATTTTCCTGTTATGACATATCACAGATGCCCAAGCAAAGAAAGCAGGCTTTAGGTTGAAGATGTCCGGCCAGTCCACAGCTCACAGATGCCAGGTTTAGAACGGACTCCAGGATGGTCTGGTTCATTCTCCTTAGATTGTAGCCACTCATTTAGTCAAGAGATAATGCCTGCTGTGTGCCAAGCACTGTTCTAGGCTTTGGGAATATGGTGAAACAGTCATAGATGAAAAAACAAACCGAAAAAGGGTAGTGACTAATCCAAGGTCACAGAGGTAGAAAAACTTGAGGTTACAACAAAAGACCACACTTTTTTTCCTAAGGCAAGTGTTCTGTTTTGTTGCTAGTTATAGTGCCTTCAAGTTTATATCGTAGACCTTTCAGAGGACACTGTGTAACCTTTAATTGCATCAATGTCAATGGCAAATTTGCCTGTATTTTATATTAGGAACTACATGTGAATTTCTGAGGTTATGTTTCTTTAAGCATTAGATTTATAGTATGTGTGAATTTATCAGGAAGCAGACTTACTGTAAACTTCTTTCACTAGCATGGACTGCTCCTTGTAATTTTGTTCTCTATAATCAGACAGGAACATCTTATTAAAATGGAGTTTTAAGGTAATATCAAAAGATAGATGATGGTACTGCAATGGGAATCATTTAACTAGGACAGGCAATATGGTATCTGAAGACTGTCCTGCATCTGGCCCTAGCTCTGTAATAGCAATGTGATCTCAGGTAAGTCATTTAAATTTTCTCCATCAGATTCCTCTTCTAGAGGAACTAAGGATGTTGGACTCATTTCTCTAAGGGCTCTATGGTTCTATGATTGTAGCATTTCACCAGGTTATTTTCTGTAGTTTAAGTATATACTGAAAAGGTAAAAGAGCCCATTTCCTCAGTTTTACTCTTTGAGGTATTATTGGGAAAGCTAGACCAGACTCTACATTTGGTTCTGAAGTAAACATGAATTCTTGACATGAAACATCACATGCTTTTATTTCAGGGCTAACCTCCATTTCAGCTAATCATGGGGGAGATAAAAGTCTCTCCTGATTATAACTGGTTTAGAAGTACAGTTCCCCTTAAGAAGGTATGTATGGTTTTACTACATCTCTTATTTGCAAAATCTTGTATTGTTTTTGTGTATGATTTAGACATTATGCTTTAACAGTGTTTGAGAGTAAAGGTTACTGCCAAGTGTCATGAGTCTGGACTGCAAAACATAAAGTTCACCTTGTCCCTGCCACACGCAGTCAACTTTTGAGACTCCGTCAAAAGCAAAGGCAGTCATAACTATATTCATTTATAATTACTTTTACTATTTAAGCAAGCAGGTGTGTGTATACCCCTCACTGTAAATTAGTGGAAAACTTACAGCTAGGCTGGGCATGGAGGCTTACACCTATAATCCCAGCACTTTGGGAGGCCAAGGTAAGAGGATTGCCTAAGTCCATGGGTTCGAGACCAGCCTAGGCAAGTTGACCAGACCTCACCTCTACAATAAATCAAAAAATTAACTGGACATAGTGGCACACACCTGTAGTTCCAGCTACTTGGAAGGCTGAGGTGGAAGGATTGCCTGAGCCCAGCAGTTTGAGACTGCAGTGGCCATGAGCATGCCACTGCACTCCAGCCTGGGTAACAGAGTGAGACTCCAACTCAAAAAAAAAAAAAAAACTTACAGCTACTAAGTACAGTCAGATTTTATTCCTTTTCCTCAGATTTAAGATTCACGATGGATTACATTATAAAGCCTCAGTTTGCAGTGACATACCCTGCCACAGTCATCTTCTGGAAGCCTGACTTGCCTGAGATGTTTGAAAAGCCTAAACACTTATATTGAAACTGAATATTGGCTCTGACTCCCAGATTAATTCCACATGTTTGGCGATTACACGAGACATTGGATGTTCAGGCTTCAGAGTAAAAACTTTGCTAATTCCTTTGCAAAAGTGTTAGATAACTGTGATCTGAAAGTCTTCAGTGTCTCTGGTAATAATTTCATCAGAGTTGACAGCTGTGGAAGTATCATGCAAGTTTGAATTAATAATAAAATTACTCTCGATGTAGAAATCTAAGATACGATTCTCTAAATATAGACAGGATACCTACTATATGCCTGGCATATTGTAGAACTCCCTAGATATCTTATTTATTTCTTTTAACAGTTTAACAGGGCAGGTCTTGTGCTCATTTCACAGATGAGAAAATTGAGGTTCATAGAGGTTAACTAACATATTAAGCCTGGGCAACATAGCAAGACCCCATCTCTACAAAAAATAAAAATAAATTATCTGGGTTTGGTGATACACACCTGTAGTCCAGCTACTTGGGAAGCTGAGGCAGGAAGACCTCTTGAGCCCAGGAGGTCAAGGCTGTAGTGAGCCATGATTGTGCCCCTGCACCCCAGCCTGGGCAATAGAGCAAGACCCTGTCTCAAAAAAAAAAATGGTTGGATATAGTGGTTTATGCCTGTAATTCCAGGACTTTGGGAGGCTGAGACAGAGGATGGCTTGAGGCCAAGAATTTGAGACCAGCCTGGGCAGCATAGCAAGACCCCATCTCTATTTAAAACAAAAACAAATATATTTAAGCTCACACAACCTGGTAGAGGATGGACTGAAATTAGATTAATCTGGCCAGGCGCAGTAGCCTCAAGGCTATAATCCCAGCACTTTGGGAGGCCAAGGTGAGAAGATTGAGCCCATGGGTTCAAGACCAGCCTGGGCAACATGGTGAGACCACGTCTTAACAGTAAATCAAAACTTAGCCAGGCGTGGTAGCATGTGCCTGTAGTTCCCGCTACTTGGAAGGCAGAGGGGAAGGATCGCCAGAGCCCAACAGGTCGAGGCTGCAGTGGCCGGGAGCGGCCACTGCACTCCAGCCTGGGCGACAGAGTGAGACTCTAACTCAAAAAAAAAAAAAAAAGAAATTAGATTAACCTAGCTTCAAAGTCAGAAGTGCTTGGGCTGCCTGCCGAAGGAAGCTTCCCTTCCTCTTCGCTGTCCAGAGGACGGCTGCCCACATTGACCAGAGAGTTGGCCCTGGGGTTCCTCTTCTTCCTCCCATCCCGTCTGCTAATTTGTGTGGGCGCCCCCTGGTGATCTTGCTGCTTCAACAAGCTCATCTCCAGACCCAAAACAACCCAAACTTGTCTAAATACTCTTAGAAGTACTTCGAGAAATGGGTTTCATTGCTGTGGTTTTTTCTAGTTGTCAGATCAGTTTGGTCCATGAGTCATGATACATTTGCCTGAAATTTTGTGGTGCTAGATTTTTAATGATCAAACATACTGTTTTTCTAAAAGTATTTTGACAAAATTGGCATTCAAGGAATTCTAAGAAAGTTAAAGTGATAAACACATTTAATATGGCTTATGTTCAAATTTTTCTGTTACTTTTCAGAAAATACTATTTCAGAGCATACTGTTTGTGTTACTTTTCTTCCAAATTAGATTATTGAAATAATTTTCTAGAAAATTTTAGAGATCTGAGCATCTTACGTGATTTTATTACTATAAGATTGATATTTAAGCTGGGTGCAGTGGCTCCCGCCTATGATCCCAACATTTTGGGAGGCGGAGGTGAGAGGATTGCCTGAGCCCATGGGTTTGAGACCAGCCTGGGCAATGTGGCGAGACCTCATCTCTACAATAAATCAAAAAATTAGCTGGATGTGGTGGTGCTTGCCTGTGATTTCAGCTATTCAGGAGGCTGAGGCAGAAGGATCGCCTGAGCCCAGCAGGTCGAGGCTGCGGTGGCCATGAGCATGCCACTGCCCTCCAGCCTGGGGACAGGGTGAGACTCCAACTCAAAAAAAAAAATTGGTAAGATGCTCAGATTGGGATTTATTGTGTGCTCTGTCAAAGATCACTGAGAGTTTTTTACCATGATCACAGCAAAAAGAAACATGAAAAGCAAAATTGTTAGTGCAAAACACACAGAACAAAAACATGAGTGTGAGAGACACCGTCACCGTCTGTGCCTGGGGGAAGTCCAGAAGGGAACTGGGTTTGGTGTTGCCCTTCCCCATTGTCTGCAGCTGGTGACCCACAGAGTGACACTATGGCATCCACAGCTCCGCCAGTGAGGAGTCCTCAGAAAAAGAGAACCTAGAGAACCTGAGTTTTTTAATATCAAAGTAGGGCAGATACTAATTTGCACTGGCAAATGTTCAAGCAGTTCATGTAACTTTCTAAATACCACCTAAGTCAGTCAAAGAAAACAAAAATTGAACTGTCATGCAGTGAATAGTAAGAGGTAACACGACGTCTGCCAAGCTTGTGCTGAGCTCTTGGCTTGGCTCAGCTCTTTTCCCTGTTGGGTCAAGAACCACTAAATCAGGAAGGTTTCTGATGACCTTCCTCCTGCCCACCCGCTTTTCCCCAGAAGTCAGTTTCTCCTCGTGCTCACCCCCACCCTCTTACTGATTGGCTTGAGGTATTCTGGGACAGAGGCACACACACTTGCCTCCTCCCTCTGTCGTGGAAGCCTCCCTGCCCGCCCCTCAGAGGCTTGGTCTGGATCAGCGTCTCCTAAATGGGTGCTGTCCTGTCTATCTACCCAGCTTCTTCCTACAGTCTCGTCTCCCCATCTACTCCCCTGTTCATACTCTGGCCCTACTGATGCCAGCCAGTCCTCTGGGCTAGCACTGAAGAATACCTGCAGACTGCCCTACACACACACACACACACACACACACACACACACACACACACACACACACAACTAGAAAGATGGGGAGGAATTAAGGATGCTTGTATAGATTTCTTCCTGTTGACATGGGTGGAAAGGAACGTTTTAAACTGAGAGAAAAAGTAGCTCTTTGGAAGAGAATTAAGCAGCTCTGTGAAATATGTAAACACTAAAGAAATAAAAGAAGACCAGAATAGTTTGTTATGCATGCTAGTCTGGTGTGATCTCTGGGATACCTTGAAACAAGACAGTAGCATTCAAATTGTCAGTAAAATTATAGTGTAAAATAGCATAAAAAACAAATTCAGACCAGGCATGGTGGCTCACGCCTGTAATCCCAGCACTTTGGGAGGCCAAGGCAGATAGACCAGTTGAGGCCTGGAGTTTGAGACCAACCTGAGCAACATAGCAAGACCCCACCTTTTAAAAAAAATTTTATTTGAGTCAGGGTCTCACTCCCTCTTCCCAGCTGGAATGCAGTGGCATAATCACGGCTCACTGCAGCCTCCAACTCTTAAGCTCAGGTGATCCTTCCACCCCAGCCTCCCAAGTAGATAAGACTATAGGCATGCACCACCATGCCCTGCACGTTATTTTTATTCTTGCAGAAACAAGGTCTTGCTATGTTGCCTAAGCTGGTTTCAAACTTCTGGGCTCAGGCAATCCTCTCACCTGGACCTCCCAAAGTACATGGATTGCAGGCATGAGCCATTGTACCTGGCCCCCCAAAAATAGTTTTAATTAAGGTGTGGTGCTACACACCTATAGTCCCAGCACTCAGGAAGCTGAGGCCGAAGGACTGCTCGAGCCCAGAAGGTCAAGGCTACAGTGAGCTATGATTGTGCCATCACACTCCTGCCTAGTCAACAGAGTGAAACCCTGTCTCAAAAAAAATTTTTTTCATAAGATTTTCCATTTTTTCTTGTAACTTTTCCTCCAGATTATCGTAGATGATGATGACAGTAAGATATGGTCACTCTATGATGCAGGCCCCAAAAGTATCAGGTGTCCTCTCATATTTCTGCCTCCTGTCAGTGGAACTGCAGATGTATTTTTCCGGCAGATTTTGGCTTTGACTGGATGGGGTTACCGGGTTATAGCTGTAAGTATTATCTATTCAGTATTAAAGTTCAGAACCCCAATTTGAATTTTTTGTGCTTCTGTTTCTGATCAACTATAGTAATGGACACTTCTTTTTAATTGAGGTAAGATATTGTTTTCTTATTTTAAAATATGAGATGAAACCTTTTCAAGGAAGCGTATGCATACACAGTTACACAGATTCAGTGGGAACAGACCTCTTTTGTCAGTAGTGGTAGCCTCTCTCCAGGTCCAGGTTTGCATGTGTCTGTCTCTCTTTACCTCTTCTCACAACTCGGAGTGGTAGGAAGCCTTGTCCTTGTTTATAGATGAGGACACTGAAGTCCAGGTCATTTTAGTGCTTGCCACAGGTGACACACCAGTAAGTGAGGGAGGGAGGAGCTGAGCTCAGCCTTCTTACTTCCTTTCCTCTCCTTATCTTATCACACTGCTGCTTCCAGGGAAGCTGAGCGTGAAATATTAGACAGCAAAGAAATCTGCTGACGTATGCGTGCCTGAAAAACCTGCTTTTAATATGCGTCTTTGACATTTGAGGTGAACTTCATTAATTAGCTCATCTTTTTAGCATTTGGTTCAGACTTTTTTTGTTTCTAACTGTTCATTTATAGCTGAGCTTGGTCTCAATCTCATTTCCCACTGGTCATACTTGAATCTCCTTCCCTGAGAGAAAGGTGTGTGGGGAAGGCACTGTTGCTTGTGACTGATTTTTTTTTTTTTTTTTGTATGCCGACTATATAACAACACAGGTTAGTTAGGAGGTTGGTCTCCTAACTTCCGAGAAAGGAGAGAGTCTCTTTAGCTTTGGAGCTGGCAGTTGTCTTTGGAACCTGGGATATTCGCATGTAAGTGGTACTTCCTGTGAGAGTACTACTGTTCTTATACATTTTATTTTCTGTTGAAAGGAGTGAAAAAGTGGGTCAGATCACTTCTCTTGGAAGGTAACTGAAAATTCTACTGAGGTTACCACCCACTGTGACCATACAAAAGGAATCAATGCCTCTTCCTCCTGGCAGCCCTTCTCTTACTTGAGAAGTGCCACCTGCTGCCTTCCTCCCAGGTCTCTTTTCTGGCTTAATTTCTCCCATTTCTTTAACCATTCCTCATATGGCGTGTCTGAGTCCCTCCAACATATGTCCTCCTTTGTTATAGGACTTCATGTATAGGAAGAACTAGGAGAACAAGATGTCCTCATCCTAGCCCTCTGCAGCCCAAGACATGGCAGTACCACTTTGGTAGCCACTGTTAATCAGCCAGGAAGGGGGGAAACTGAGCAGCCCTCAGGTGTTTGGCCTACTTGGGAGCATTGTCAATTGCTAACTGTGTCTTTATTGCTCCAAACTGGCAGGTCATTATAGCTTTGGTTCTGGCAAAATGTTTCTTCTTTGCCCTCGGGGCTCTTGATGTGTTCTCTCCCTATTTCATTGGTAGGTAGTGAAGCAAGAAAAGGCCCACAGTGTCTTCAAAATGACTTTGTCCTCAAGATTTTTTTTTCTTTTTGGAGGGAGGGAGGATGTCATAGAGTCAGTACCATCAAGATTTGACCCAAATGTTCAGCCCCATGAGGTTTTGGAACTTATTAAATATGTGTTATATGTAACAGTTAAAATGCTCAGCTCTTTTTTATTTAAATTATTATTGAAATAAATTCAAGTACAGTTATAAGAAATGATAAAGAGAAATAATCCTTTTACATTTTCCCCAGTTTCTCCCAATGGTAACCTTTTGCAAAAGTGTACACTATCACAACCGGAATATTGATATTAACATACTTCTCCATTCTTATTCAGACTTCCCCAGTTCTACTTGTACTTGTGTGTGTGTGTATTGAGTTACATACAATTTTGTCACCTGTGTAGGGCATGGATATTTTTAAATTAAAGTCTTCATAAAAATATCATTCTCGGCCGGGCTCGGTGGCTCAGCCTGTAATCCCAGCACTTTGGGAGGCCGAGGCAAGTGGATTGCCTGAGCCCGCTGGTTCGAGACCAGCCCGGCAACTTGGTGAGACCTTGTCTCTACAATAAATCAAAAATTCATGGGACGTGGTAGCGTACGCCTGTAGTTCCAGCTATGTAGCTATGTGGAAGGCTGAGGCAGGTCGCCAGTGCCCAGTGTGGGTCAACACTGGGGTGGCCGTGAGTGTGCCACTGCACTCCAGCCTGGGTAACAGAGTGAAACTCCAATTCAAAAAAAAAAAATCATTCTCTTTCTTTTATGCCATCATCTGACTCACATCTCCTGCAGGGAGAATCTGTTCTCCATCCTGTCTGAGGATGATGGAAGTCTTAAACCAAAGAGAATTTTATAATAAACGTAATATATTACATCATATCTCAACCAATCCTATAATTCACATGGCAATATCTGTTCCAATGATTTTTCAGTGAAAAAATGAATCTAAGTGTTTAAACAATAAGTCTGTCAGACAGGTTTTATATTTTAAAAAAAAAAAAGGAGAAATTCTTAGGTGACAAGCTTGAGTCCCCTAGAAATGAATCTGTGACTTCTGTTTCTTTTTCCTCATCATTGCCAGTATTAAGACTGGCTACTTAAGGTCAAATGTGATACTTTTTATTGTCATAAATGGAAGTACTAAGAAATCAGTCAGAATGACTAAGTCAATTAAAAGAAGAGAAACAATTTTATCAAAAACCCCTTTAAAGAAATGCTACCAAAAGGAGAGGGAGCTCTCCTTAGAACAGACTTTATGTCTCGTTATCTTGAGCTATAATTTAGAACAAAGTTAGATTTGAGGGGAAACAGTATTTCTTTACTTTGATGGGTTCTGTTCTTTCATCCTTTCATCTCAGACTTTCAACTATTTAGTAAGGGAACTGATATAGATTGAAATTGTTATTCATCTAATATCACTAGTGTGTGGTTATTTTTTATACTCTTTCCATTTTGGCCTGTCAGGTAAAATGTGAATTATTAAGTTTAGTAGAAAGTGAGAGTTTATTTTTACATATTCTGAATTAGAAGCAGAACTTGAGCAAATAAGAAAAGCTACTGTGTGATTCCTAATTTTTTTAAGTATATGAATTGCATTTTTACCTTCATGGATTTTAAAATAAATTAAAAATTATTATAATTTCAGTTGCAGTATCCAATATATTGGGACCATCTTGAATTCTGTGATGGATTCAGAAAACTTTTAGACCATTTACAATTGGATAAAGTGAGTACCCTGAAACAAATTACATACATGTGATTTTTGTGGCAACATTTATATTGTAGAACCTGATTGATATTGTCTTTATTTTTTAATAATGGATTAATTGTGATAAATATACCATATACCATACAATTTGCCCTTTTAAAGTATACAATTCCATGTTTTCTAGTATATTCACAGATATCTGCAACCAACACCACAGTCGATTTTAGAACATTTTTGTCACCTCAGAAAGAAACCCCATGTTCATTAGCAGTCATTCCCTATCTCCCTTCCTCCTGACCTGGCACCTAGTCTACTTTCTGTCTCTGTGAATTTGCCTACTCTGGATATTTTATGTAAATGGAATCACATGATACATAGGCTTTTGTGGCTGGATTTTTTTCACTTAGCTTTATGTTTTTGAGGTTCACTCTTGTTGAGGCATGAACCAGCACTTCATTTCTCTTTATGGTCGAATAATATTTGTATGAATATACCATGTTTTGTTCACTCACCAGTTGCACATTTGGGTTGTTTCCACTCTGTAGGTGAGTAACACTGCTATGAGCATTTGTGCACTAGTTTTTGTGTCAGCATATGTTTTCAGTTCTCTTAGATATGTACCTAGGAGTGGAACTACTGAATCATAGTTTTCTTAACCATAAATTACTAAGTAGTTTTATTTTCTAAAGCACTCTGTGAATAATATTTGTTAACTTGTATAATCTGTATTTAGCTGTATTGTTGTCTTGATGGGGTGAATAAATTGCATTTAGGCACAATATTTCCTAAATTTCTAACTGCTGCAGCCATTTTACTCTATTGATTAGTGATGACATTATATTCTGTGTTTAGTGATAATTGAAGAAATTTATTTTTGAAACTTAAGTTCAGAATTGATCAACATTTTAGGATCTATGTTTGTTTATAATTAGGTTCACCTTTTTGGGGCTTCTTTGGGAGGCTTTTTGGCTCAGAAATTTGCTGAATACACTCACAAATCTCCTAGGGTCCATTCCCTCATCCTCTGCAATTCCTTCAGTGACACCTCTATCTTTAACCAGACTTGGACTGCAAACAGGTAAGAACATAAACATTAGGTCAAAATTCTTATTTTGTTGAGTGGAATTTTGGAAATGTTGGCTTTTGGGGTTTTTGACAAGTAGACAGGAAGGCTCCTATTTACTTCCATCTTCTACATCTTCCTTGGCTTTTTTTTTTTTTTTTTTTTGAGTTGGAGTCTCACTCTGTCACCCAGACTGGAGTGCAGTGGCCGCTCCCGGCCACCGCAGCCTTGACCTGCTGGGCTCTGGCAATCCTTCCGCCTCAGCCTTCCAGGTAGCCGGAATTACAAGCGCGCGCTACCACGCCCGGCTAATTTTTTGACTTATTGTAGTGATGAGGTCTCGCTGCCCAGGCCAGTCTTGAACCCACGGGCTCAGGCAATCCACTCACCTCAGCCTCCCAAAGGCGTGGGATTACAGGCTGAGCCACCGAATCCGGCCTTCCTTGGCTTTTAAAATTAGAAACAATCATATCAGCAAAAGAAAAGAATTCCATGAACTCTAAATTTAGCTCTTTTCATTACTCTAAATTATTGTTTAATTTTGTTTGATATGCATTCATATACTTCTGCTGATTCTCCTCAGCATGTCTATATAACTAATACTGTGTGTTCTACTTGTCCCACTATTATTTTGCGTGAATAGTTCTGTGTATTGACTGACACAGTTTTATTAGGCATTTGGTTTTTCCCAATTCTTCATCATGTTCTGCAGAAAATCTTTGTATCAATCACTGTTTTCCTTTCCTTTCTGAGATATGTTCTCCAAATGGAAAGACAGAACATTTATTCCATCAACAGATGTTCTGCACATCATGACACCAATAATTAGTTTGCTCTTCAGAAAGATGTAAATGGTAGAAATGCTTTGGGAGCAACCAGTGAGGTGCCTGTTTCCTCAGAGCCATCCCTTCACTAATTTTTTCATTTTCATTAGTCTTTTGTGACTGGATTTTTTTCACTTAGCTTTTTGTTTTTGAGGTTCACTCCTGTTGAGGCATGAACCAGCACTTCATTTCTCTTTATGGTCGAATAATATTTGATAGATGTCTAATGGTACCTTAAAGCCAGTTTACTGTGTACTTGTTTTGTTGCTAGCAAGGTTAGGCTCCACTCTAAAAAAAAAAAAAAAAGCCCATATCTGTGTGGTCAGGTTAGTTTTCAATTAATATTATAGATCAATATTATTTTTATGGTTTTCGCATCTACTTAGGATTGCAGTCTGAAATATTTTGTAACTTTCCTAATGTTATCTCAGTAGTTTACTCAGCATTTGTGCAGCAATATCTTGTATACATTAGCTACATACAGATACTTCCCATGCAAATAATGAACTAAAGCTCATTGATTATTTTTTATTATTTTTATTGTTGTCCTAATTATCAGAATGTCAAGTGTGCCCCTGATTTGTTTGTGCTGTTGCATATCAGCTACTTTTTATCAAGTATCTGAGTGCTTACTCTGTGCTGCATGCCGAGGATACAGAGGTGAGCAAAGCCAACAGGGTTCACCCCTCACAGAGCATACTTAGACATTATCACCCATTTTTCTCTTTTTTCTTTTTTTTGAGTTGGCGTCTCACTCTGTCACCCAGGCTGGAGTACAGTGGCATGGTCACAGCCACCGCAGCTTCAACCTGCTGGGCTCAGGCAATCTTTCTGCCTCAGCGTTCCACATAGCTGAAACTACAGGCACATGCTACCACGCCCAGCTTTTTTTTTTTTTTTTTACTTATTGTAGAGACAAGGTCTCACTGAGTTACCCAGGCTGGTCTCAAACCCCTGAGCTTAGGCAGTCCTCTAGCCTTGGCCTCCCAAAGTGCTGGGATGACAGGCTTGAGCCAACCAAGCCCGACCCATCACCTTTAAAAGATAAGAAAGTGGCAGGGGTAGAAAAGAACTTAGAAAGTTAACTGGAAGATGGGTCCTTTTGAGGGAAGCTCAATTTCCAGATGACTATTCCAAAGAGAATAAGCATCAGAAGGTGCTCTGCACCTTTTATAAGTAATTTTCATCATAAATTTAGAGAATTTAGTGTTTCCTCTCCATGATGACTCTTTTTTTTTTTTTTTTTTTTTTGAGTTGGAGTCTCACTCTGTCTCCCAGACTGGAGTGCAGTGGCCGCTCCCGGCCACCACAGCCTCGCCTGCTGGGCTCCGGCAATCCTTCCGCCTCAGCCTTCCAAGTAGCTGAACTACAGGCGTGCGCTACTACGCCCAGCTAATTTTTCTTTTTTTTTAATTTATTGTAGAGATGAGGTCTCGCCAAGTTGCCCAGGCGGGTCTCGAACCCATGGGCTCAGGCAATCCACTCACCTCTGCCTCCCAAAGGTGCGGATTACAGGCTGAGCCACCGAGCCCAGCTCATGATGACTCTTAACAGTCAAAATTAATGGAATGAATATAACTAAAGATCATATATAGAAAGTCATAAAGATCAAATTGCCTTGAATTTTTAATAGTAGCAAATTTGGAGAATTGCTATAACTTTCATGCTGGTATTTTGATAGATTAATCAAAAGGTGGCATCGACCAGAAGGATATTTATCTTAATGCTCAGTTTTCCAAAGGAAATAGTTTAATCATTGAAAGAAAAAGGCCAATTAGAAAAAACATATTTTGGAATCATCAGAATATCTACCTTAGTAAAGGTATTTTGAAGTATGACTTATAATTATTCTAAATCCTTAAATAAAGGTGTAATTATATTAAGCCATAACTCTTGGGAAGCTTGGGAAAATGTATGTAAAAACTAGATTTAAAAACTGAGTTGTTTAAAAAAAGAGACTGGGTCTTTTTACCTGTATATCCCAAGTACCTGGCTAATGCGAAGCTTCAGTGAGAACATTTGCTACTTATGTGTAGTCCTGGAAGTTTAAATGATCAATCTCTGCCTTTGTTTTACAGCTTTTGGCTGATGCCAGCATTTATGCTCAAAAAAATAGTTCTCGGAAACTTTTCATCTGGCCCGGTGGACCCTATGATGGCTGATGCCATTGATTTCATGGTGGACAGAGTAAGGATCAGGGACTAGGGTGGGGACACATTGCACTGGGAATTTACACGTCTGCTTGGTTCCAGAAGGTACATTTGTCTCATTGAATATGTATTAGAGATATTTGTTAAATAATCTTCCATATTAACCTTCATACAACTGAATTGGTAAGAGCTTGGCTACTTTAGTGCTTCCCACCAACTGTCCATCAACGTCACTTGGGAGAAACTTTTAAAAATACGGATTCCGAGGCCTCACATCAGACCATCCATCTGACATCCTTGGGCATCGGGTGTGGGAATCTGTATTTATTTTTTCCCACCCTCCCTCCCACGTAAATCTGATGAATCAGGTCTATACACTTACATTTAGGAACTTCTGGGCTAGGAGATTTTTTGAAGTCTTTTCCTGCTTTACAATTCCTTAAAGGTTTATCTGTTACCTTTGAGCTATAGGAATTGGCTTGCTGCCCACAGGCAGCTGGTTGAAATAGGCAGTTTAGGTTGAGGGCTGTAGAAGACCTCATTTGTAGAAACCTTATCAGTTTCCCAGAATAGGAAAATGCCAGTACCTCCTCAGAGGCCCAGTTCATGGCGCTCAAATACTTGTGTTTCCTCACAGGTAACTCTTGTGACCCCACCACACATGATACTACCTTTTTTTTTTTTTTTTTTTGAGTTGGAGTCTCACTCTGTCACCCAGGCTGGAGGGCAGCAGCACGCTCCCGACCACTGCAGCCTCGACCTGCTGAGCTCAGGCAATCCTTCCGCTTCAGCCTTCCAAGTAGCTGGAATTACAGGCACGCGCCACCATGTCCAGCTAATTTTTTTTTTTTACTTATTGTAGAGATGATGTCTTGCCAAGTTGCCCAGGCTGGTCACGAACCCGCAGGCTCAGGGAGTCCTCTCACCTCGACCTCCCAAAGTGCTGGGATTATAGGCATGAGCCACCATGCCTGGCTGATACTACCTTTATAAGCACAAATGTTATCTGTGGATTTAATATAAATGTGAAAAAATTATTTCAAAAACAACCTGTGTTTCTTCCTGCAGCTGGAAAGTTTGGGTCAGAGTGAACTGGCTTCAAGACTTACCCTGAATTGTCAAAATTCTTATGTGGAACCTCATAAAATTCGGGACATCCCTGTAACCATTATGGATGTAAGCTTACTTTTTAATTAAAATGTTGTTTTACCTTTTTAAATGTATTATTCAAGGTTCTCCATATAATTATCTTATAATTTTTAATGTACCTCTTCAAATGCTGCCTTAGCATTTGTTTTTACCCTCCGCCTTTCTCAATTCCAAAATAATCTGTTTATTGCTTATCTTGGATTTTTTTTCTGTCAGGAATAACATCATTGTTAGGTCAGTGAGCAGGTGCCGCAAGAAAGATGCAAAGAATTGCACAAAGAGTAGGTCAGAAAAAGTTTATTTAGAAAGTAGATCAGAGAAAAAGGGTGAATCCACCTCTCCAAGATTAGAGAGGAGGCCAGTTGCTTAAGGAATGTTTGGCAGTAAATGCTTGAGGTTGAAGGCTTTTAAAGCTTCCCTTTTAATGAGGGGGCAGGTAAGCATTCTTGGGTGAGATAACACAGGAGCTGTCTCCATGGTGATGGGGGGAGTGATCTGTGTCCCCTTGGTCAGGAAGAGCTGATTACAATAGATTAGGTCAGCCAGGGCCTGTATGGCTGGAAGACAAATACTTTGGATAATAGGGTAATTAGTACAAAGCATGCCTGGAGGGGTGGTTACAAGACAATTATCAGTAACTACCTCCAGGAAACTAGTTTTGTTTCTTGTTTAATGACTATAAGATGGGTTGAAGTAAGCAATTGAAAAACGTTAAAATTGGCGGCCACTCTCACTACAGTGACTCCATTTTGGCTTTTCTTCCTTTCAGTCACTGAAATCAAAATAAATGCAGCATGGGAGTCCTTACCTTTTTGGTGTATTTTTGCTTTTCTCATCAATAGATAGTGCACTTTAGTTATTACACATCTGGCAGCAATGAGAAGTTGCCTCACAGGCCAGTAAATCAACAATTGTATAGTCTAATTTGTACAAAAGCTTGCTTCTCATTTTTTTATCATGGTAAAATATACATTTAAAAATCTGGGCCGGGCTCGGTGGCTCAGCCTGTAATCCCACACTTTGGGAGGCCGAGGCGCGTGAATTACCTGAGCCCACGGGTTTGAGACTCGCCCCGGGCAAACTTGGCCAGACCTCATCTCTACAATAAATCAAAAATTAACCAGGCATAGTAGCGCACGCCTGTAATTCCAGCTACTCGGAAGGCTGAGATGGGAGGATCGCTGGAGCACAGCAGGTCGAGGCTGCAGTGGCCGGGAGTGGCCACTGCACTCCAGTCTGGGCAACGGAGTAAGACTACAACTCAAAAAAAAAAAATCTGCCATTTTAGCCATGTTTAAGTGTGCAATTCAGTGGCATTAAGTATATATAGTCACATTAAGTTGTGCAACTGTCACCACCATCCATTTCCACAACTTTTTTAATCATTCCAAGGAGAAATTCCATTCCTGCTAAACAGTAACTCCTCGTTCCCTTTTTTCCCTCAGACTCTGATAACCAGGAATCTATTTTCTATCCATGAATTTAACTATTCTAGGAACCTCTTATAAGTGGACTCATGCAATATTTATCCTTTTATGTAGCTTGTTTCACTTAGCATAAGTTTTTAAGGATTTATCTTGAAATGTTATGCTTGTGTCAGAATGTCACTGCTTTTTAAGACTGAATAATATTCCATTGTGTGTGTTTACCACAGTTTGTTTCTCCATTCACCTGTCAGTGAGCATTGGGATTGTTTCGAGCTTTTGGCCTTTGTGCCTAGTGCTTCTATGAACAATGACATAAAAGTGTCTGTTTGCCGGGCTCAGTGGCTCAGCCTGTAATCCCGTGGTTTGGGAGGCTAAGATGAGTGAATTGCCTGAGCCTGCAGGTTCGAGACCCGCCTGGGCAACTTGGCGAGACCTCATCTCAACAATAAATCAAATAATTAGTCGGGCATGGTAGTACGTGCCTGTAGTTCCAGCTACTTGGAAGGCTGAGGTGGAAGGATCGCCGGAGCCCAGCAGATCAAGGCTGGGCGACAGAGTGAGACTCCAACTCAAAAAAAAAGTATCTGTTTGAGTCCCTGCTTTTAATTCTTTTGGGTATATACATTTAAGTGAAAGTGCTGAGTCACATTGTAATTCTATGTCTAACTCTTTGAAGGACTGCGGTACTGTATTCCACAATGACTGCACCATTTTACTTGCACAAAGTTTCCAATTTCTCCATATCCTGGATGATACTTTTTATTTTCTGGGTTTCTGGTAATATCCATTCTAATGGATATGAAGTGGTATCTCACTGTGGTTTTGACTTTTTTAAAAATCACATACTTATTTTATTTTGCCTCATAAATGAGTTTGTTCCTAAATTCAAATAATATGGTATTTTAAAAAACTGATTTTTGTCAGGAAATTATCCATTACAAGCATATAAACAATAACTTCTTATAAATCTTTACTGTAATTGCTACATTCTGATGTTTACATGACACACAGCGAGTTTTTTTTTTTTTTTTGAGTTGGAGTCTCACTCTGTCACCCAGACTGGAGTGCAGTGGCCGTTCCCGGCCACCGCAGCCTCGCCTGCTGGGCTCCGGTGATCCTTCCGCCTCAGCCTTCCGAGTAGCCGGAATTACAGGCACGCGCTACCACGCCCGGCTGATTTTTTTATTTATTGTAGAGATGAGGTCTCGCCAAGTTGCCCAGGTGGGTCTCGAACCCACGGGCTCAGGCAATCCACTCACCTCAGCCTCCCACCAAGCCCAGCTCACAGCGAGCTTTTCAATGGTGCTCATGGTACACTTACTCTGCCTGCCCTCCTTTCAAAGCAGTGCTCACCACCTGGGCTTGTGGTCCCTGAAAACCAGCCACAAGTTTTATTGGAGATGCATTTAAACATAAATATATAATATAAATTGTATATAAATATGTATTTTGGCCTCTTTTAAATTACTTTTTGAAACAATTTTTGCATGTGTTTTAAAAACATAAGTTTGTATAGATATTGAAAAATTGTCTAGAATCATTTGTTCTCAGTTGCCAGCAATGGTCTCTCCAAGAAAGGATTTAGACTTTGTAGTTTATTCTCTAAATTTTGGGGGGAATTGTTTTCACAGAGCATATACAACGTATGTAATTGTTTTTGGCTAATAATAAAAGGAGAACGTTTTTGGCAGTTTTGAGATTTTTTTTGAAATTTATTGGCATTTTCAGTGATTATTAACTGTTAATATTCTGTTAATTTAGTTAGCTATATTCGAGGAAAAAGGAAATTCATGGTCGAATGTTTCCTCTAAAGAATGCAAGACATGTGAGTGGATTGCCTGAGCCCGCGAGTTTGAGACCTGCCTGGGCAACTTGGCGAGACCTCATCTCTACAATAAATCAAAAAAATTAGCCGGGTGTGGTAGCACGCGCCTGTAGTTCCAGCTACTTGGAAGGCTGAGGCGGAAGGATCGCCAGAGCCCAGCAGGTTGAGGCTACGGTGGCCAGAGCGGTCACTGCACTCCAGTCTGGGTGACAGAGTGAGACTCCAACTCAAAAAAAAAAAGAATGCTAGACATATATTTATAAAGTATAATGTAAAACTTTGATTCATATGTAATTTGTGGAATGATCAAATCAGGCTAATTTGGATATCCATCACTTTAAATAATTATCATTTCTTTGTGATGAGAGATTTAAAATCTTCTGATTTGGCTATTTTAAAATATGGAAGACATTATTATTAACTATTATGATTAGGCTTAAATCTACCATCTGACAATTTATGTCTGATGAATAAATCAATTATTTGTTCCCTCTTCTTGGATTGAGAATGTGTTGTAATTTCATTGTCTGTCTTTGTTGACTTATTATTATAGTACTTAGTTTTATGTGGTTGCTTTAGGGTTTATAGTACTTAGTGAACTTATTACAATCTTTAAAGTAACATTATATTACTTCACTAATGGCATAAGAGCCTTAGAACTCTATACTGTCTATACTACCATTTCCACCTTTATGCTATGGTTGTCATATATTTTACTTCTATATATTCTATGAACCACATACTTTATTATTATTATCTTGGGTTTAAACAGACAATTATATTCCACAGTGTTTAAAAATAATTAAAATCTTTATATTCACTAAAAAAAAAAAAAGAAGAATGCAAGAGACACTTGGCAGTAGGATCTGTAACTAATGCCTTAGGTTGGAGTTAGAAGACCCCAGGAATCGGTGCTCAGAGGTGACTCAGGCTGCTCAGGGTTTTGCACTGTCTCTTTATGAGAAAGGAAGGCTTGGTGTAGCACTTTCCATAATGTGAAAAGAATATAGTAACATACCAGTAGGTTTCAGTTTTGTATTTTTTTCAAAGGTGTTTGACCAGAGTGCACTCTCAACTGAAGCTAAAGAAGAAATGTACAAGCTATATCCCAATGCCCGAAGAGCTCACCTGAAAACAGGAGGCAACTTCCCATACCTGTGCCGAAGTGCAGAGGTGAATCTGTATGTACAGGTGAGTCTCCGCTTGGAACCCAGAGCATTATATGGTTTGCAACATAAAGTTTTGTTTGTTTGTTTGTTTGTTTTATGGTGAAGTAAGGGAATAAGGAAATTACCCTCTTTTCTTTGTAGGAATTGATTATAGTGGGTCATATTTATAATTTGTAAGAGAATTCAAACAGGAGTATTAGAGACCCCCAGGTGCTTCTCTGCTCACCATCCCTTTTCCAAGAACACGCTGAGGTAGCCATTGGTATGATGTGCCCTTGTCCCCTAGACACAGTGCATCAGTCAGAGCAAGATACCAGACTTCAGTGGAGTCCATCTGAGTCCCAGGAAGCAACTTGGATGCATTACATTAAAAAAAAAAAAAAAGCCGGGCTCGGTGGCTCAGCCTGTAATCCCACGCCTTTGGGAGGTTGAGGTGAGTGGATTGCCTGAGCCCGCGGGTTTGAGACCCGCCTGGGCAACTTTGCGAGACCTCAATAAATCAAAAATGAGCCAGGTGTTGTGGTAGTGCACACCTGTAGTTCCAGCTACTTGGACAGCTGAGGCAGAAGGATCGCCGGAGCCCAGCAGGTCG
>NW_007259746.1:97422-104808 GCF_000164805.1 Carlito syrichta
TTCAGGTTCGTCAGGCTCACCGGTTCTCACTGTGTTTCGGAAGCAGGACCGACGGTCATCCTCATGACAGGCGCCAGCACCTCTAAGCATAAACTGTTCCTTCGGTTTTTTTAGCTTTTGAATTTGAAAAGTACTTTTGAAGAGTCCCGCTTTAAGAACTGCGAATTTTGCTACCAAAAGTCTTCACCACTGTGTTCTTAAGTGAGTGTTAATTTTTGAGGTTTGGGACTTGGTGGTGTTTTCTTTTCTTTTCCTTTCTCACTTCTTTGTATGTGATTTGCTGTAAATGCTGCACATCCAGATATGTATCAGAAGGACACTGGTTATTTTTATGATTTCTTGGGTATAGCCGTTATCAGAGTGCCACAGCTAGCACCTCACTGTTTGCTCTCCTCCAAATCAACTGCTGTTAATTTCCAATTAAGCAAATTGTTTTGAGCGTTCACTGTTGTCTTTCTCAATATACAGTCATTTGAAATAAAATTCAATTTCAATGAGTCACTTTTGTGATTATTGTTACTGCTTAGCCGAGCCACACAGACATATTAATAGGACTTTCTGAGAAGCAGGTTTTTGCCAAGTCTGTGCAACTTTAAGTTAATCTTCCTAAAGTGCAGATTGTTCATCATAAATAACAGTAGCTCTCATCTGTTGATTTATTTGCATACCTTCTTTCTTTCTCCAAGTGGAAATGTTTAAACACACATAAAGTAGAGAAAGTAGCATAATGAAAGATGTCCCGACATCACCCAGCTTTCAAAAATTATCAGCTCACAGTCAGTTTTATTTCATCTTTTGACCCACCTTCACTTCTTTCATACCTTCTCCTATCACTGGATTATCTTAAAGTCATTTCTGACACCATATCATTTCATCTGTAACTATTTCTGTGTGTACCTTCAGGAGATAAAATAGCCTTCAGTACCATTATCACACTTAAAAATTTACCAATATTTCCTTAATATCTAATATCCAATGTTCCAAATCAACTGTCCCATATATGTCTTTTATAGTTGACTTGTTCCAGTTTCCGTATAAAGTCTGCACTTTGTATTTGATTGCAGTGTCTCCTAAATCTCTTTTAAACTATGAGTTCCTCTGCTCCCTATTGTTTCTTGCTGTGTATTTAATGAAGAAACAGGTTGATTTACCCTAAAGTTGCCCCACAGTCTGGATTTGGCCGACTGCAGCCTTATGGTGTCCTTCAACTTGTTTCTCTGTCCCTGGTATTTCCTATAAATTGGTGCTAGAGGCTTGATCAGGCCGATCCTGAGCTTTTTGGCAGGAGCACTTCACAAGGGGGACTGTGTGCTTCCTGTCACGTCACCTTGGAGACACATACGGGTGGTTGTGTCTAAGCTGGCAGTGCCTGGGTGGGTCCAGGTGTGGTAAGCCCAATGCAGTCCTGAGAAAGCTCCCCTGCTGGTTCAACTGTGACTCTTAATTGTTGCCCAGATGCTTTGTTTCATTAGGGTTGAAGGACATTGATTTTTTTATCATTCCTTCTGCATTCACTAGCTGGAATTTACCAATTTAAAAAAAAAAAAAACTTCCTTATCAACTACTTGGTTTCTCTGAGGTACAGTATGGACAGGAAAATAAGCATCGGTTCTTTCCCTGTTTGCCAGATTTCAGAACACAGAGTTGGCCAAGCTCTCTGGTTTCCTTCTCACCACAGCCCTGGTTACACTGACTACAGGCTCCACCAGCCACCGCCAGCCCCATCCAGCCTCTATGTGGCTCACACACAGGTCTGGTCTTGTCACTTGCCTGTGTATGAACGCATGGAGGCCTCTGTTGTGGAAATTAGACCACAGGTTCAGAAATTCTGAATAAAGCTTTTACTATTTCCTGCAGATCTACACACAAGAAGAAACTAGGGAAGCAACCTCCAGTCACAACCAGCGACTCCTTTACCTCAGTTCTTGACACATGAGCTTTATGGGTTCCTTTTGATTCATGATTGACCCAGGGTCTGTCCCCCATCCCAGAAATTACCCTGGGGTCCACAGGAGAAAGACCTTGTACATTAAGTATATATTCTTACAGAGTATATTTGATTAGGTTTTGCATATATATCTTGAGAAGGGAGGAGTAACAGTAAACTAGGTATACAGGGGAAGAGATATTTGAATATACATTTTAAAAACAAGGAAAGCCAGGCGCTGTGGCTCATGTTTGTAATCCCGGCACTTTGGAGGCAGAGGTGAGAGGATTGTCTGAGTCCAAGGGTTCGAGACCCGCCTGGGCAACTTGGCGAGACCTCATCTCTACAATAAATCAAAAAATTAGCCGGGCATGGTGGTGCGTGCCTGTAGTTCCAGCTACTTGGAAGGCTGAGGTGGAAGGATCACCGGAGCCCAGTAGGTCGAGGCTGTGGTGGCTGTGAGCTTGCCCCTGCACTCCAGCCTGGGGGACAGAGTGAGACTCCAACTCAAAAAATAAATAAATAAATAAATAAAACAAGGAGAGTCGCAATTAGCAAAGTAAAGTACACTCTGAAAGGAGAGTCAGCTGTGTGTTTCCAAGGAGGGAGTCTATTCTCAGTTTTTACCATGTGAGACATCAAATGATTATTATGGGATGGGGAACGATTCCAACACACCCTCAGCACCCCCACCCCACGGCCCCTCAGTCCATCGCTCCCCTCCTTCCTTCCTCGCTGCCTGTGTTCCAGCCACACCACTCCCCAGGTGGGTCCTCTCCACGCCTCTGTGCCATTACGTAAGTTGTGCTTTGGGCTTGGTTGTCCTTTCCCACATCTGTCTCCTCTGCGTTTCTCAGACCCTTCCCTACTTTCTCTGAGGAAGAATGAATCCCTTAGTTCGTTGCACCCACCCGTGGCAACACTGACTGCACTACATGATAGCCCTTGGTGTCTGAGCCTGTCCTCACCAGGCCCTAATCTTCCGGGAAGCAGGAACCATAGGCTTTCACCTCTCTACCCCCTCCTGGCAGACCTCCTGGCACAGAATGCACTCTATGAATACTCACTGGTGGTGAGTTGAGCGTTTGGGCTTAAGCAGAACCAATCCATGGCAGCTTATCAGACTTGGAAGTTTGCCCTAGATTCCCCAAAGAAAAGAAATGAGTACTGAATTTGAGAGATATATTCCAACATTTCAATTTTATTGTATTTAAGAACATACTTTTAGTCTCAAGTTTTTAGGAATGCAAAATCCATTTTGTAGAATTCATCCAAATAAATGACTCAAGTCCCATGTAGCACAAAACACCTTTCCCAGGTGGCATAGATGGGTTTATTTAAAACCTCTTCTTCTTTCTTTTTATGACTTTACTTTTAATTTTTTGTTGTTGTTGTTTTTTTAGTTGGAGTCTCACTCTGTCGCCCAGACTGGAGTGCCATGGCCGCTCCCGGTTTTGCCTGTTCCAGAATGTCATATTCTTTTAGTTTTGAATAAGTAAATACACATTTCAAAAGTCAAAAGCAAAAAAGGACAAAAAACACAAAAACCAAAAGAATACACAAAGGTACCTTTGGGAACCCTTCCTCATCACTCCCCAGTCCAGCTGCTCCCCATTATCCTCCTACCCCAGAGAAATCACTTATATTCATTTGTTAGCCTTTGTCTAGCATTTATTTATACAAACAAAAGCAAATGTAGTTCCTTTCTTTCTTACATAATTAATAGCATCCTATTAGAAGCATACCGTATGCACTTATCTATATTTTTGTTCTCAGATGTTTACATTTTATTTACTTAAAATTTACTTGTTAATATCATTATGATCTGCATATTCCAAAGGTACCATTAAAAGTTTTTTAAATAAAAGAAACTGTGAAAGCACAAATAATCCAGTTCTGAGAATAGTGACAGGCTAAGAAAATTAGAAAATGTTAGAGCTTGTTCAATTCGAAATCCCTATGTACAATTACTTAGGCTTGTTAAACTGAAGTTGAGACAGAAAGTCACTCTGCTTGTACACTTTGAGCTCATGCTTCTCTATACCAGAAATGGAACATGATGCTACCTTCGGAGATTTTAATTAATCTAGGGAACACTGCTAGCAAAAGAGCTGCTGTCCAAATAGACTGACACACACAGGCCAACGTAGCCCCTAATAGCAAAGTAATATAATGACAGGCCCCACTCAAAATCAGCAGGAAGAGGAAGATCAATCTCGGCAAAGTGAAGGAAAAATGCTGGCTTTCTTCGTGTTAGCTCATCTTCTACATATCTAGCTTCAGCAGCTGCCCAGTGCTGTGGTGCTCTGTGTTAACTACACAGTGGATCAATAACAATTACCCCTTCTCAAAAACATGACACATAGCAGGACTGGGTTGACATTTCACTTAGCCCAACATCGATCGCAGTGCATCTGATTCCAGCCCTAAATTCAAGTCAGGCCTGGATTTACTTGGAATAAACACAGAGTTAGAGACAGAAAAGGAAACCAGCTGCTTGCGTCTGGGCCTGGAAGTAAACACCACTTCCACTGGTGCAGTCCACATTTTCAATCCACTCTTCCTGTTGCTACCTGCAATTCTGAAGTTGATCAAAGACTATTTTTAATATATTTACCGTGACATCAATGTTGACAATATCTCCATCCCGAAGAGGTCGACTGTCAGGGATACCATGACACTGCACATTGTTGACAGAGGTACAGAGATTTTGGAAAACCCACATAGCCTAGAGGTGGGTGATAGGCATTATGAATGATGAGTTCCTGATGAAGGAGAGCATCTCTCTCTTCAGCGGTCACGTCAGCCTTTAAACTCTTCCCAGCCAGGAGGACGACATGATGGGCCAGTTGACAAGCCTGGCGAAGCCTTGAGTCTGATCTTCATTCTTAACTTCTACGCTGTCTTCCCCAGTGGGGACGGTGCCTGTCATCACACAGTCTGGCTTCTTTATGTGCTCGGGGACTGGACGAGCTGAAGAAACTGCAGCCGGCAAAACTGCACTGTGTGAAAGAGCTCTTTGTCTCAGAAAAAAGAAATTTCTTCTTTAGGACTGCTTGCCTGCTTGTGTAAGTAGATACGGTTGAGTGGTGAAAAGGAAATTCTATAGCAACCTCTGCCGATGAGCAGGTGGCCACTGCCGGGCACCGCCATGTTGGCGCCAGTCGCGTGGCCACCTCACCTATCTCGATGTTTTTTCTTTTTCCTTAATTTATGCTGGAGCTCTTTCCAGAACAATACAAAAGTGCCCTCATTCATTTTTCACTGCTGAATAGTATTTCATTGTGCAGAAAGAACACACTCTATTTCACCAGTCCTCAGTAGATGGTCACTTGATTTGTTTCCAGTCTCTTGTTTTTTCAAATAATGTAGTAACAAGTAATCTCATGCATCTGCCATTTTATATGTATACAGGTTTATCAGTAGGAAAAAATCCTAGAATTAGGATGGCTGGACTTGGCTCGATGATGCCAAGTTGCCTTTGGGAGACTGCCATTGTGCACCCCCCAGCCACGTGTGACTGCTGAAGCCCCTTTCCGCTCTAACAGTTCTGATTCTATCTCCTTTCCACTCTCAGGCCCAGGGGGAGCTTTCTAAGACGTGGGCTTCTCGACCAGCCACAGCCAGCTGTGCCATGTGCAAGGCAACTCAGTTAAACACAAACAGCTTCCAGGCACAACTTCTAGGTTTTCCTGCATAGGCATATTCTCCACATACCAAGACACTGTGAAGCTTCTAGAGTCACATTTTCCTGGAAACACACCATCCTACTGGGGTGGCCAAACCCCACAACAAGCAGTGCCGGCCTGATGCCTAAAAGCCAAGCCAGACTGGCTGCACCATCCAATACAGTTGCCACTTGCCACAGGCTCCTATTAGAATGTCTTTTTAACTTCAGGGGGTACACGATCAGGCTAGTTACACAGGTATTATAGATTGGGAGATGGTGAGTGCAGGTTTCTACTGAGCCCATAACCCAATAGTGAGCATAGTACCCAAGAGGCAGTTTTCCAACCCTCACCCACCCCCTCCCCACTTTGGGAGCCCCTGTGTCTGTTGTTCTCATCTTTATGTCCATGTGTATCCAGTGTTTAGCTCCCACTTACAAGTGAGAACATGAGGGATTTGGTTTTCTCTTTCTGCGTTACGATAACTGCCAGCTGTATACATGTTGCTGCAAAGGACATGGTTTCATTCCTTTTTATGACTTCATTGTATTCCATGGTGCCTATGGACCACACTTTATCCAGTCCAGCGCTGATGGACACCTAGGTAGGTTCCATGTCTTAGCTGTTGTAAACAGTGCTAGGCCCTCGCCTTGCTAAGCTATGGTCTGGCCATGTGTTCTTTGAGCCATGGCCGCTGCCATGTTTTCCTAAGCTTTGGCCCCCTCCCCTACCTTGGGGAGGTGAATCCTCTCCCTCCCTCCCTCCCCCCTCCCTCTCTCTCCCTCTCTCTCTTTCTTTCTCTCTCTCATTTGCTTTCTAAATAAACTAAATTTTCTAATCTTAAAAAAAAAAACAGTGCTGCAATAGACATACGAGCGCAAGTATCTTTTTTCGTAGAATGATTTGTGTTCTTATGAGTATTTACCCAGTAATTGGATTTCTGGGTTAAGTGGGGTTTTTTGTTTGTTTGTTTGTTTGCTTGTTTGTTTGCATCAGAGTCTCACTCCATTGCCCATGCTGAAGTGCAGTGACACAATCATGGCTCATTGCAGCCTCAATCTCCTGAGTTCAGACAATCCTTTCACCCCAGTCTCCTGAGTAGCTAGAACTACAGGCACATACCACCATATTCCAACGAATTTTTTTGTTTGTAGAGATGAGGCCTTGCTAGGTTTCCTAGGCTGGTCTTAAACTCCTAGGCTCAAGAAATCTTCCCATCCTGGCCTTCCAAAGTGCTGGGATTACAGGTGTGAGCCACCACACCCAGCCTTGAGTGGTAACTTTAATTTAATTATTTGAGAAGTCTCCAAATTGCTCTTTACTGTAGTAGTTTACATTCCCAGCAGCAGTATATGAGCATTCCCTTTTCTCTGCAATCTCACATCTGTCATTTTTTGACCTACTAATAACAGTCATTCTGACTGGTATGAAATGATATCTCATTATGGTTTTGATTTGCATTTCTCTGATTAGTGATGTTGAACACTTTTTTATGTTTGCTGGCTCCTTGTATGTCTTGTTTTGAGAAGTGTTTGTTCATGTCTTTTGCACACTGTTTTTTTTTTTGTTTTTTTTTTGAGTTGGAGTCTCACTCTGTCACCCAGACTGGAGTGCAGTAGCCACTCCCGGCAACCGCAGCCTCAATCTGCTGGGCTCCAGCGATCCTTCTGCCTCAGCCTTCCGAGTAGCTGGAACAACAGGCAGGCGCTACCATGCCTGGCTGATTTTTTGATTTATTGTAGAGATGAGGTCTCGCCAAGTTGCCCAGGCGGGTCTCGAACTCGTGGGCTC
>NW_007259746.1:104828-131355 GCF_000164805.1 Carlito syrichta
CCACTCACCTCAGCCTCCCAAAGTGCAGGATTACAGGCTGAGCCACCGAGCCCGGCTTTGCACACTTTTTAATGGTGTTGTTTTTTTCTTGTTGATTCATTTGCATTCTCTGGATTCTGGTTATTAGCCTTAGGTTGGATGTATAGTTTGCAAATATTTTCTCCTATTCTGTAGGTTGTCCATTTATATAGTTGATAGTTTATTTTGCTGGGCAGATCTTTAGTTTAATTAGGTTCCACTTGTCAATTTTTGTTTTTGCTGCATTTGCTTTTGAGGACTTGGTCAATCTCCAGAAGTGTTTCCTAGGTGATCTTCTAGGATTTTTTATACTGTGAGGGGTATCTTACCTTTTAGTCATTAATCCATCTTGAGTTAATTCTTGTATGTGTTGAGAGGGAGGGCCCAGCTTCATACCTCTGAGTATAGTTAGCCAGTTTCCCCAGCACCATTTATTGAATGGGGTGCTATTTCCCCCAATACTTATTTTTGTCAACTTTTGTCAAAGATCAGTTGGTCGTAGGTGAGTGACTTTATTTCAAGTTTCTCTATTCTATTCCATTAGTCCATTTGTCTGTTTTTCTACCATGCTGTTTTGGTTACTGTAGCCCTGTAGTAAAGTTTGAAGTTCAGTAATGTGGTGCCTCTGGCTTTGTTTTTTGTTTTGTTTATGTTTGCTCTGGCTATTCAGGCTCTTTTTTGTTTCCATATGAATATAAGAATTGTTTTTTCTAATTTTTTGAAAACTGACACTGGTAGTTTGATAGGGATTATACTGAATCTGCAGGTTGCTCTGGACATTTTGACCATATTTATTCTTCTAGTTCACACATATGGAATGTTTACCCATTCATGTCGTATCTTAGTTCTTCAGCAGTGTCTTGTTGTTCTCATTGTAGAGATCTTTTACCTGCTTGACTGGATAGATGTATTTCCAGGTATTTTATTTTTGTATGTGGCTCTTGTAAATGGGACTGTGTTCTTGATTTGGTTCTCAGCTTGAACACAGTTGGTATACAGAAATGCTACTGATTTTTGAACATTGATTTTGTATCCTGAGACTTTTCAGAAGTCACTTATCAGGTCTAGGAGTCTTTTGGTGGAATCTTTAGTGTTTTCTAGATATAGAATCGTATCATCTACCAAAGAGAGATACTTTTACTTCCTCTTTCCTGTTCGGATGCCTTTCTTTCTTTCTCTTGCCTGACTGCTCTAGCTAGGACTTCCAGTTCTATGTGAAATAGGAAAGGTCAGAGAGGACATCCTCATTTTATTCTTGTTCTTAGGGGAATTTCTTGCACCTTGTGCCCACTCAGTATGCTGTTAGCTATAAGTTTGTCATATATGCCTCTTATTATTTTGAGGCATGTTTCTTCTTTGCTTAGGTAGTTGAGGATTTTTATCATGAAGGAGTGTTGGATTTTACCAAATGCTTTTTCTGAATCTATTGAGATGACCATGTGGTTCTTGTTTTTAATTCTGCTTATGTAGTACATCACATTATTGATTTGCATCTGTTGAACCATACATGGCTTGTAGGAATAAAGCCCACTTAATCACTGTGAATGATCCTTTGATATACTGTTGGATGCAGCTTGTGTGTTTTGATGAGAATTTTTGCATCTGTGTTCATCAGGGATATTAGCTGATAGTTTTCTTTGTTGTAGCCTTTCCATTTTTTGGTATCAAGATGATAACTGGCTTCATAGAATGAGTTAGGGAGGAGTCCCTCCTTCTGGATTGTTTGGAAACATTTCATTAGGATTAGTACTAGCTCTTCCTTGGATGTCTAGTAAAATTCAACTGTGAATCTGTCTGGTTCAGTGCTTTTTTTGGTCGGTAGGTTGTTTCACTACTGATTCAATTTTGTGACACATTATTGGTCAGTTCAGGGCTTCAGTTTCTTTCTGTTTCAATCTCGGGAGGTTGTGTCTTTCAAAGAATATCCTTTTTCTCTAGATTTTCTAGTTTACATGTATAGAGAAGTTTAAAGTAGTCTCAGAATCACTTGTATTTCTGTGGGATTGGTTGTAATGTCACTTCTGATTGTGCTTATTTGGAGATCTCCCCCTGCCCCTCTCTCTTTCTCCGTTAATTTGACCAGTGGGCTATCAATACTGTTTATCCTATCAAAGAACCAACTTTTTGTTTCAGTGATCCTTTGTATGGTTTATTTCACTTCAATTTCATTTAGTTCTACTCTGATTTTCTTATTTTCTTCTGCTAGCTTTGAGTTTAGTTCTTTTTTTTTTTTTTTTTTTTTTTTTGAGTTGAAGTCTCACTCTATCACCCAGACTGGAGTGCAATGGCCGCTCCCGGCCACATCAGCCTCCACCTGCTGGGCTCCAGCGATCCTTCCGCCTCAGCCTTCCGGGTAGCCGGAATTACAGGCATGCGCTACCATGCCTGGCTAATTTTTTGATTTGTTGTAGAGATAGGGTCTCGCCAAGTTGCCGAGGCTGGTCTTGAACCCACGGGCTCAGGCAATCCACTCACTCCAGCCTCCGAAGGCGTGGGATTACAGGCTGAGCCACCGAGCCCGGCTGAGTTTAGTTAATTCTTATCAGTTCCTTTAGATGCATTGTAGGTTGTTTGAGACCTTCTATCTTCTTGATGTTGTCATTTAGCACTATAAACCTTCCTCATAATACTGTTTTTGTGGCATTCGAGAGGTTTTATGTCTTTATGTTGTATCTGAATGTCTTTGTATGTTGTGTCTCTACTTTTATTTGTTTCAACGAATTGTTTTTATTTCTGTCTTGACTTCATTGTTTACCCAAAAATCATTTTGGAGCAAGTTGTTTAGTTTCCCTGTATTTGTGTGGTTTTGAGAATTCTTCTTGTTATTGATTTCTATTTTTTATTCTGCTGTGGTCTGAGAAGATGGTTAGTATGATTTTGGCTTTTTGGAATTTACTGAGACTAGCTTTATGACCGAGCATGTGGTTGATCTTAGTACATGTTACATGTGCAGATAAGAATATATATATACTATAGTTGTTGGTGGAGTATTCTGTAGATGTCTATTAGATGCAGTTGACCAAGTCTTGAAATTAAGTCCAGGATTTCTTCGCTTTCTGCATCAATGATCTGCCTAATACTGTCAGTGGGGTGTTGAAATCCCCCACTAGCATTGTGGAACTGTCTAAGCCTTCACTTAAGTCTAGTATTGTTTTATAAACCAGGGTGCTCCAGTGTTAGGTGCATATTTATTTAGGATAGTTAAGACTTCTTGTTGAATTGAACTCTTTATCATTATGTAATGCCTTTCACTATTCTTTTTTACTGCTACTGGTTTAAAGTCTATTTCATCTGATACAAAAGCAGCTCCTGCTCTTTTTTATTTTCCATTTGCATGGTAGATCTTACTCCATCCCTTCAGCTTTAGCCTTTGGGTATCATTAGATGTAAGATGGGTCTCCTGAAGACAGCAGTGGAATTGGTATTTTTTAAAATCCAATTTTCCATTCCATGTCTTTTAAGTGGGGTATTTATGCTATTGACATTCAAGGTTAACATGGCATGTGGGTTTTTGTTCCTGTTGTAGTGCTGTTAGCTAGTAGCTCGTGCTGTTAGCGTTGTAGTTGGTCATATGGTTGCTTTATAGGGTCCTTGGGCTATGTGCTTACATCTGCTTTTGTGTTAGGAAGCATCTTTCTTTTGTTTTTGCATTGACTTTAGATAGTCTGATGACTATGTGCCTTGGGGTAGTCATCTTACATAATATCTCACAGTAGTTCTCTGAATTTCTTGTATCAGCATGTTGACTTCTTACAAAATTGAGGAAGTCTTCTTGGATTGTGCCGTCAACCATTTTTTCCAGATTTTTTTCCATTCGTTTTTCTCTCTCAGGAATGCCAATCAGTCACAGATTTAGTATCTTTACAAAATCCCTTATTTCTTGAAGGTTTCATTCATTTTTTTAATCCTTTACATTTTTCCTGACTTGGTTGAATTAGAAGAATTGGTTTTCAAGCTCAGAAATGCTTTCTTCTGTTTGATCTAGTCTGTTATGAAGGCTTGTGACTGTATTTTGCAATTCCTGAAGTGAATTCTTCGATCTCAAAGGTTCCATTTTGTTCTTTCTTAGTATGGCCATATCCTCTCTCAATTCTGGGATTACTTTTTGGCCTCTTTGTTTTGGATTTCAACTTTCTCTTGGATTTTGTTGAGTTTCCCCTCCATATTTTGCATTCTATATCTATCATTTTGGACATTTCATTCTGGTTAGGATTTATTGCTGGAGAGCTGATGCGATCCTTTGGAGGTGATAAAACACTCTTGCTTTGGTATTGCCAGAATTCTTGCACTGGTTCCTTCTCATCTGGAGGAGCTGACTCTCTCACTCTCTCTCTCTTTTTTTTTTTTTTGCATGTGCTATTGTTGGGATGGGGATTTTTTCCCATTGTGGATATGTGGTATATGTTGCATACAGCCAATAGGCTTCACTTAGCGCTCTACCTCCGCTTTCTCTCTTTAACCCACAAGCAACATGGGCATAGGCTGGGAAGGGCCAGCAGTGCCTTTGGAAGTTGAATCCTCAGTGGAACACTGAGCCACAGGCATGGTGCATTCGGTGTTCAGGCGAGGGCAGGGCAGCTGTGCCACGCAGGGGGACTTCCATGGAAGCAGGGAGGCCCAGCCTGGCAAAAGCTGAGGAGGTATACCACCTCTCCATTCCATCTCTGACCTGCATGTGACAGGGCTGAAGGCCGCAGAAGAAGTGGATGCAGGAGGCCTATCAGTGACCCCTGAAAGCTGGCAGCCTTTGGGATTCAAGCTGCAGCAGCACTGTTCAGGCGGCGTGGGCCAAGTGCAGTAGGGGCCTGTCTCCAAAGCAGGCGAGGATTGTTTGGCAGGAAGCAGAAGAGCTAGGGGGACCGCAGTGTGTGTTGTCCACTGGTTCCTTCCTTCCATGGCTGCAATATCTGTCCTGGGGGTGTGCACCAGACTGCTCAGGGAAGAAGAGCCCACTGGGTTCCATGTGGGCCTAAGCGGTGGTGCCTCTATTCAGACTCTGAGCAGCTCCTTGATCTGACTGCAGGTGGGAGGGTGCAGTTTGATGAGGCTCTCCTCTGACTAGGTTTGCATGCACTTACCCCTTCCCCACATTAAAAATCCTCTCCCGGCTGGGCTCAGTGGCTCAGCTTGTAATCCCAGCACTGTGGGAGGCCGAGGCGAGTGGACTACCTGAGCCCGTAGGTTCAAGTCCAGCCCGGGCAACTTGGTGAGACAATAAATCAAAAATTAGCCAGGTGTGGTAGTACACGCCTGCAGTTCCGACTACTTGGAAGGCTGAGGCGGAAGGATTGCTGGAGCCCCGTAGGTTGAGGCTGGGATGACAGAGTGAGACTCCAACTCAAAAAAAAGGAAAGAATCTTCTCCCAGCTCCATATCAGAGCCAGCTCTGCAGGCTGCCCAGCCTAGCTCTCCCCCACTTTCTGTGGTTCCCATCACTTCTCTGTTGAACTGCAGCACGTCTCCTCAGACAATCCACCCAAAGAGCTAGTGTTCATTCACTCTGACAACTCCACGAGAGAGGGTGTGCCCACTATTGCTTCTAAGTCAGCCATCTTGAACCAAAGCTCTGGAATTTCAAATAAGGAGTACTAAAGGAGACTAAAAATTGAGCTCCTCAACCACACTCATCACGCTCCAAGTGCTAAATAGCCACAGGAGGCTGGTCGCTACTGTGCTGTACAGTGCAGAAAATGGAGCATTTCCATGACTAGAGAAAGTTCTACTGCATAGTGCTCCTGAGAGGTGACCCTGGGTGTGAGCTGTCAAAAATGAGAAGGGCAACGATATGCAATCTGTGATCCTGGATGGATCCTGGTTCAAAAGAGGGACATGACTGGCTCATTTGACAAAATCAGATTAAGGTCTAAGGACTAGTAAATAGTATCAACATTAATTTTATGACTTTGAAAATTATACTAGGCAGGGCATGGTGGCTCATGTCTGTAATCCCAACACTTTGGGAGGCTGAGGTGAGAGGATCGCTTGAGCCCAGGAGTTTGAGACCATCCTGGACAGCATAGTGAGACCTCATCTCTACCAAAAAAATCAAAAAATTAGCCGGGCTTGGTGGTGCGTGCCTGTAGTCCTAGCTACTTGGAAGACTGAGGCAGAAGGATCACTTGAGCCCAGGACAGAGCAAGACCCTGTCTTGAAAAAAATGAAAAGGAAAAGGAAAGAAATGAAAAAAATTATACTGCAGTTATGTAAGAAGCTAATATTTGGGGAAGCTACATGAAGAGTATTTGGAAATTCTTTGTACTATTTCTGCAGCTTTTTTTGTAAGTCTGAAACTATTTCTGCAGCTTTTTTTGTAAGTTTGAAATGATTTCAAAATAAGAAGTTTTAAAATGTTTAAAAATTATAAAACAAGAGGTAAAAATGAGAGCTTGTGCCTTCCAGAACTATCAAAGTATACAAATCAGCTTGTAAATAGAAGCAGTTGTGGAGTAAGCATGGCATTCTTGAAAACCAGTAAATAAGTTAAGAGCAGACCATTCTATATATGATGAATGGAGCCCTCCTGCCAGGTCAGAGTGGCACCCGACCCCACTACCTTATTAGCCATGGGGCCCGGGCAGGCTGCTTCCTCTCCCTGGGCCTTAGTGTCCTATCCATAAAGATGACCCTTGCGTCTTCAGGGAAAGTTGTGAGGCTCCACGATGATGAAGGCAAAAGTGAGCTGAGAGCTGCAAAGGACCAGGCAGATTAGCCAGAACACCTGAAACAGGCCCCTGGACCCATCCTCATGAAAAGATTACTATACAAACATATGCCTGCTGGTCTCTGCACAATTGTATTTCAGTAGAAGCAGCTGAAGGTCTGTTGGCAGTGATTTTTTTTTAAGCCTTTAAATAGTGGTCATCTTCTGTTCAGGTGGCGCCATGCTCTGAGGTCCCACGTGTCTGAAGGTCCAGTCCCTCTGGTTACATCGCTGTGCATCTCCTAGAAGCACTCGGGTCTGCCTTTGCTTTCTTCCTGATACTTTCTGCAAAAGACAAGAATCTTATTGCCTCACATCACCTAACCTCTGCTTCAAAGGGCTGGCTTGTTTTTTGTTTTTTAAAAAGAATGGGTCTGCAGCTCATGCTGTAATCCTAGCACTTTGGGAAGCAGAGGCAAGAGGATTGCCTGAGCCCAAGGGTTCAAGTCCAGCCTGGGCGACTTGGCAAGACCTCGTCTCTACAATACATCAAAAAATTAGCCAGGCACCTGTAATTCCAACTACTTGGAAAATTGAGGTGGAAGGATTGCCTGAGTCCAGCAGGTTGAGACTGTGGCAGCCTTGAGCATGCCACTGCACTGAGCCTGGGCAACTCAAAAAAAAAAAAAAGAGAGAGAGAGAGAGACTGGGTCTCACTGTTGCCTAAATTATCTCAAATTCCTGGGTTCAAATGATCGCTCCCTCCCCATACCCCACCCCCACCCTTCTGAGTAGCTGGGACTACATGTGCACCACTGCACGCAGCAGAAGGCTAGGCTTTTCTGGGTTTTGTTGTGAGTCGAAGTCACTCTGACATTCAGGCTGGAGTGCAGTGGCACCCTCGTGGCTACTGTAGCCTCAACCTACTGGGCTCAGGCAATCCTTTCACTTCAGCCTCTCAAGCAGCTGGGACTACAGGCATGCACCACCATGCCTGGCTAATTCTTTAATTTATTATAGAGACAAGATCTCGCCATGTTGCCCAGCCTGGTCTCAAACTCCTGGGCTCAGGCAATGCTCTCGCTCTGGCCTCCCAAAATACTGGAATTACAGGCATGAACCACTGCACCCAGTCAGAAGTCTGGTTTTATATTTTAATTGCCTGCCAGAGCTTGTGTTAAAAGGAGATGCACCAACTATATTTAAGAACATTTGGGGCTGAATGTAGTAGCTCATTCCTGTAATCCCAGCACTTTGGGAGGCCAAGGCAGGAGGATTGCTTGAAGCCAGGAGTTCGAGACCAGCCTGGGCAACATAGTGAGACCATCTCTCTAAAAAAGAAATACATATACATTTCACATTATAAAAAAAAGAGATGGCAACCCCTTTGGGTCCCCTCCCACTGTGGCAGCTTTTCTTTCCTCTCAATAAATCCTGCTTTCTAAAAAAAAAAAACATTTTGAAAGAAAAAAAGGCTTCCCTAATTCCTCTATCCTGAGATGACTCTTTGCTTTCCCACCTTGCCTGTAGCAGCTGTGGGTTGGCCACTATCACTATGCCGGGGCTTTCCATTTTCCCTCAATAACAAGCTATAAATGTTTTCCTTGTTGCCTCATGGGTAACAGAGCCTTCACAACTACCAGTAACTGCTAATACCCCATCCTGTGGTTGCTCCATCATGTACCATGTCAACGAATATTGCAGTGTTTTAAAGTTTTGTCAGCCAGGCGCAGTGGCTCACACTTGTAATCCCAGCACTTTGGGAGGTGGAGGTGAGAGGATAGCCTGAGTCCAGGGATTCGAGACCAGCCCAGACAACTTGGCAAGACCTCGCTTCTACAATAAAAATCAAAAAATTAGCTGGGCATGATGGCACACGCTTGTGGTTCCAGCTACTTGGAAGGCTGAGGTGGAAGGATCACTTGAGCCCAGCAGGTCAAGGCTGCAGTGGCCATGAACACGCCTCTGCACTCCAGCCTGTGACAGAATGAGACTCTGACTCAAAAAATAAAAAGAAAGCTGTCTGTCATTTTTTTAAATGATGGATTAGTACTAGAAATTTCTATTCTACTTGCCTGATGGTTCCACAAAAATGCTCTGAACCCCAAATCAGGCTTTTGGGATTTGCACACTCAAATAGTTTATGATAGCTTCGTAAGTTTTATTTGACCAGATCTGATTGGTTCAACTCCTGTTAAGCCAGTCTTGGCTCCTATGTCTTCATGTTTGTGAAAATGAAGTCTGAAGACTATTCCAGCCTCATTCCAAACTGGGGCAAGAAAATCAAGGCACCCATGAGAAAAAGATTACAGTGTGCTCGGGGGCTGTGAAGATCACAGGGTCCAATTTGGGCCAACACCCTCCTTGCGCTGACGGAGACACTAGGGCCAGGAAGAACTGTGGTCTTCCCAGGGCTCTGCTGCCTGCAAAGAGGAGGCAGGGCTGGGACTAGGAATCAGGAAGGTCCAGAGCCAGCATCATAGCATTCTGGTCTGAGCAGCTTGTGGAGGGGCCTGTGCATTCCAGCGGGGGCCACACAGCCCCTGAGTCGCAGCCTGACAGAGCACCCCTTACCAGCCAGGTCCCTCCTGCCGATGGTCACGAGGCCCTCAAACAGTGCTCTGCTGGGGTTCTCACCAGCCATGACCACACCGTGCAGCCAGATGAGCAACATCCGGTGGCCGTGCTCCTGGTAGCTCCTGGTGCCTGAGGATGTTGAGGAGAGAGAGGAGGAGGGGGGAGGAGCTCAGCAGGCTGCCTCCTGGACACCCCCTGGTGGGAAAGAGGCTGAGGGCCGCACCAGGCCCTTCTCTGGGCTCCAGCAGAGCTCAGCCCAGAGATGGGGAGGTGGAGCAGCCTCTCAGACGGGGTGGGGTCTTGTCAACGTCCCTAGGACCTCCCCAGGCCCAGGCCTTCTCCCGACCACCCACCACACACCCTGCTGGCATCTCTTTGGAGAGAGAAAGAATTAACATTCATTGCTGTGGTACCATGATGCACACAATTGTACACTTCATCTCTTGATATAGCTCGCATGCTAGGGGCCCTGTTTCACAGAGGGGAAAAGCAGTTGAGTCAGAGCCAGAGCTGGCCGCATTCTTTCCCCTGTACCAGTGGTGCTCAGCCTTAGCCGCTCATTGGAAATACCTGGGAAGCATCAGAAAACACAGACACCTAGGGCCCACCCTAGCCCCTGATGTACTTGAGTCTGGGCACATTTAATGGTTTTAGAGCTTCCCAGGTGATTCCAACATACAACCATGTTTGGAAAATAATTGCTCACACTACTCAACGTCTGGTGGTGAGGGTTAACGTGCTGCTAAGCCTTGTGACTAGGTCAGCCCTCCCTGTGGGGGAAGCAGATAGATGCTTAGCCATGACTACTGGGTCCAGGTCAGTCTGTTCACTGCCTCTGACTTCCTCTGGGTTCTCAGCAGACACTTCCTCATGGTGCCCCGCTGCATGTGGCAGCAGTTTTGTTTGACCCAGTTGTCTGAACAGCATGTTTTTTGTTTGTTTTTTTTTGAGTTGGAGTCTTACTCAGTCGCCCAGACTGGAGTGCAGTGCCCGCTCCCGGCCACCGCAGCCTTGACCTGCTGGGCTCCGGCGATCCTTCCACCTCAGCCTTCCAAGTAGCTGGAATTACAGGCGCGCGCTACCACACCCGGCTAATTTTTTGATGTATTGCAGAGATGAGGTCTCGCCAAGTTGCCCAGGCGGGTCTCGAACCTGCGGGCTCAGGCAATCCACTCACCTCGGCCTCCCAAAGTGCTGAGATTACAGGTTGAGCCACCGAGCCCAGCCTGAACAGCATGTTTTTAAATGGTGGTGGCATTTATTATTGTGACACGTATTGAGGGCTTACTATGTGACAGGCCTTGTCCTGGAAGCTTTCTGTGTTTTTTGAAAAAGAAAAAACTAATATAATCATCAGAACAACTTAATGAGGCAAGTAATATTATTATCCCCATCTTACAGGTGAGAAAGCTAAGGCACAGAAAAAGAGGATAACTTGCCACATGACACCAGTCTTCTAAGAAGCAAGACCAGGATCTAAGTCCAGGAAACTGAGTTCCATTCTATGCCCTTATTCCTACCGACAACATTTATTAACAAGTCTTTGCCCCACCCCTGTAATTGACAAGTGCTCCTTTATCATATCTGAAAGTTCTTATCTGAAACAGAGTTTACTTTTGTGTTCTTTTGCTGTATCCACTGATCAACTTGCATATTTTTGTGTCAGATATTTCTTTATGCTAATTATTCTAGCGCTATACAAGGTTGGGTCTGACTGGGTTAGTTTTGGGTCTTTTTTTTCCCCTCAGAATATTTATTTATGCATTCCCTGTTTATTCTTTTGGGAAAACTATAGAATCCTTCAGTCAAGTTTCAAAAATCTCTTATTTCAATTTGACTAAAACTGCATCAAAAAATTGAAAAACTGCCGGGCTCGGTGGCTCAGCCTGTAATCCCACGCCTTTGGGAGGCTGAGGTGAGTGGATTGCCTGAGCCCGTGGGGTCGAGACCTGCCTGGGCAGGTGAGATCTCATCTCTACAATGAGTCAAAAATCAGCCGGGCGTGGTAGCGCACGCCTGTAGTTCCAGCTACTTGGAAGGCTGAGGCGGAAGGATCGCCGGAACCCAGCAGGTCGAGGCTGCGGTGGCCGGGAGCGGCCACTGCACTCCAGTCTGGGGGACAGAAACTCAAAAAAAAAAAAAAAAAAATTTCAACTCAAAAAAAAAATTGAAAAACTGTAATCCATGTAATAATTGCCAAAATACAGAATATCATTCCATGTACCCAAGTTTTCTTTTATAGTTCCACTAACTTCTATTATTTTACTCATTTGTAGATGGAATCTCTTAAGATATTCTATATATAGTTTGCCCATTTATGGCATACAGAAATACTACAGTGTTCTTATATTTTACATATTTAACCATTTTGTTGAATTATTTTATTCTAAGGTTTTTTTTCCATGGATTCTTCTGGACTTCCTGTGTATATAATTACACCATCTAAAATTAATAATTCTCCGTCTTCCTTTCCAATGTTTACGTTCCTTGTTTCAGTTCTTTTCCATGCCTTAGCACGAGGGCCAGCATTTCCAAATGGATGTCAAATAATTGTGGCAACAGCGGGCCCCCTTCTTTTTCCTGGGAATGCCTTCAGTTTACTGTGTACCGTTCGGTCTGATTTGTGAAGAATGTGGAATTCACAGGTGGATGGAGAGGGAGCGGCAGAGCGCAAGGCCAGGAGGGGTCACAGAGCACAAGGCATGCCGGACGCAGCGCATGGCCCAGCTGCAGCTCGCACGGGCTCTTTCCCCAGCTGCACAGAAAACGGGGCACACCTCAGGTGCCCTCCCCCTCTGCCTGCGGGTTGCTCTGGGGCGGGAGTGGGCAAGATGGTACCTGTCCACTGTTGCTCAATGGCACAGACATGGGCTTCAGTGAACTCCCAGGAACACGCCAGCTTCTTCCACTCATGAGGCCGCAGATGGCTGGAGGCCAGCTGCCACAGCACAGAGCGCAGCTGCTGTGTTTCCTGCCGATGGTCCTGCTTAAAGGTCAGGCTCTTCCCAGGGAGGCCGCTGGGGTCCTTGCATGAGAGGTGGTCCTGTAGGGAGATCCAAAAAGTGCTGAAGCCCTTCCTTGTGAACCTGGGCAGGGCAATGCAGGGCCAAAAGCCCTTGTACCCAACTACCACCTCTGCCGGGGAGCCTGGGAACTGGAGCTGGCAGCTGGGGCTTGGTATCCAAGTTTCTGACTCCATGCCTTGCCTTGACTTCTGGAACCAAAGTCTCTCCCACTGTTCTTCCACTGGGAATTTCTCTCCCCACCTCCCTGCCCCTCAATCCCTTTGTCATAGTCAAAAGGTCACCCACAAGCCACTTTCAGGAAGCCTTTCCAAGCTCCTTGGTCAGATGTCTAATCTTGGCCAAAACCAGGCAGGCCAAGAATCACGCTTGCTGAATCCCAACAAGTAGTAAAGAGTAGAATCACAGAACTCTTTCCATGCAAAGCAGGTGATAAAGCTAGAGGTTACACAAGAATTATGTAACAGTATAAAGTAAGCCCAAAAAGCCTAAGCCCCACTAAAGAAAATGGATGTAGCGTTCTGGTGGTTAAAAAGCTCAGGGTGAAAAAAAGACCTTGGCATCAGCAACTCCAAATTTTCCATGCTGGTCAACTGTCTCTGGCCAGTCACTGTGAGTCAAAGCCTGGTTCTCACCTAGGGTGCTAAAAGCTGGTCCCTTGGAACAGAGGTCTCGGCCTCATCTGTTCACTGAGATAATCTGGAAGCTTTAAGAACTACTGATTTCACCTGGCCACACTGGCTCACGCCTGTAATCCCAGCACTTTGGGAGGCAGAGGAAAGAGGAGTGCCTGAGCTCAGGGGTTCGAGACCAGCCTGAGCAACATGGTGAGACCTCGTCTCTACAGTAAATCAAAAAATTCGCCGGGTGTGGTGGCGCATGCCTGTGATTCCAACTACTTGGAAGGCTGAGGTGGAAGGATCGCCTGAGCCCAGCAGGTCGAGGCTGCGGTGGCCATGAGCATGACACTGCACTCCAGCCTGGGTGGCGACAGAGTGAGACTCCAACTCAAAAAAAAAAAAGAACTGCTGATGCCTTGCCCCCACCCACCTCAAAGAGTCTAACTTAATCAGTATCAGGGCACAGAGAGGAGATTTGTGATTCTAACATGTAGTCACTGACTCAGTGGTAAAGACCTAGAAAGCCTGAAGTGGTTTAGTATTAAGCACAGAGAGGAGTCAGTTAGTCAAGTCCTTGGTATTAACATTTTTGGATTATATTTAGGAGTAATCTGTCATGGGTAAAGTGGTTGTAATGTTCAAGAGAATCTAGCATATCAGTGTGTCTATCTAGCATATCTTATGATTCCTAATGACATTTACCAATCAATTGATTTTGAAACAGTGATTTTTATTTAAGAGATATAAAAGAAGTTTACTCAGCTTGTAAACCACATTGGGATGTTTAATATATTTGAGATTATTTATAGATTTTATTTAATGGATTTACAAAGATAATTTAAAAATTTAGGAAGCATTTGAAGTGCTCAGAAAGAAAATCTATTATATTAAATTTATTAATTCAGTTTAAAATGTTTAAAGTAGGCCAGGCACGGTGGCTCACACCTATAATCCCAGCACTTTGGGAGGCCAAGGTGAGAAGACTGCCTGAGCCCACAGGTTTGAGACCAGCCTAGGCAACTTGGCAAGACCTCACCTCCAACAAATCAAAAAATTTATCCGGGCATGGCAGCGCCTGCCTGTAGTGCCAGCTACTTGGAAGGCTGAGGCAGAAGATCACCTGAGTCCAGCAGGTCAAGAGCTGGCTGTGAGCGTGCCACTGCACTCCAGCAAGATGCTAAATGGGCTCCAACATTCATCAAAAGGCTTCCTGGAAAGTGATTGTTAAAATGTAATAGTTTTATAAATAGAACAGTAAAATTTATAACATGAATGTAAAGGTTTAAGAAACACTCAATTTTTTAATTTGTAACTTTACAGATTTCATACCGATGCGCCTCAACTTACCGTGGGGTTACATCCTGATAAAGGTATCATAATTGGAAAACCTATTTAATACACCTGACCTGCTCGTAGCTCAGCCTGGCCTATCTTAAACGTGCTCAGAACACTTACATCAGCCTACGGTTGAGCAAAATCATCTAACATAAGCCTACTGTATTAAAGTGTTGGATGTCTCATGCAATTCATTGAGTACTATACTGAAAGTGAAAAACAGCATGGCCACATGGGTACTCAAAGTACGGTTTCTAATGAATGTGTATCACTTCTGCACCCCTGTAAAGCAGTAAAATGGTAAGTCAAACCATTGCAAGTCAGAGGCAGCCTTTTTTAATACTGAAAATGAAGTAGGCCAGGCACGGTGGCTCAAGCCTGTAACCCCAGCACCAGAGGCAAGAGGATTGCCTGAGCCTGCGGGTTCAAGACCAGCCCAGGTGACATGGTGAGACCTTGTCTCCACAATAAATCAAAAAATTAGCTGGGCATGGTAGCACACGCCTATAGTTCTGGCTACTTGGAAGGATGAGGTGGAAGGCTCTCCGGAGCCCAGCAGGTCGATGCTGGGGTGGCCATGAGTGTGTCATCGCACTCCAGCCTGAGCAATAGAGTGAGACTCCAACTCCAAAAAAAAAAGAAAAGAAAATGAAGTAAATGAAAAATGTATTTTCTGTATATAAAAGCAAAAATTCCCCATCCCCATTTGCTGACTGGAACAGAAAATGCATGGCCTTACATTCTGCCAATCTTCTCACCTATGTACACAGCAGACATTGCTAATCAATCCCAACTTTTCTTCTGGCTCGGAAAGTTGCAAGAACCAAACATTCCAAGGTGAGGTGAATCCAACTGCCATAACATTATTCACGCAAGCACATAGGCATTCACACATGCATGCATTCATGCATTCACCAGCCAGTTGTTACAGCAAAGTCGAGTAGTATCTCTAACTGGCATAGACCTTAGTCCACCTTGTTTTGGCGTGTCTGGATGCTCTCTCATCTCCAGAGCCTCACAAACAACCATGGTGGTATACACGCTGGGAATTATCCCCTACTCGGAGACCAAGGGCCCCCCAGAATTGGTCAGAGCAGGGGTTCAAAGCCAGCTCCACCCAAAGCAAAGGCCACTCCCTTTCCAACACAGAGAGATCAAGCACGGGGTCTCCATACCTTCTTCCATCTGTAGAAACGATCAGCTTTTATGATCATGTCCACCAGGCTGACGTGGTTGCTGCGGGCGGCCACAGCAAGGGCAGTTTTTCCTTGCTGAAATTAAGAGGCAAGAAGGGAAGCCAGTGTTTCTACAGGAGGTACACAGAGTGGCTCTAGCAATGAGGACAAACCCCCTTGCCCAAAGGAAGATGTTTCCAGTAGTCCACAATGGACAGCAGAAATGTGTTCTGGGCATGACGGGGATATGGAAAAGGCACGAGTAAGGCAATAACAACGCACAATCCCAACAACCTCCTCTCCGATTTCGTTAGAACTTAGGGAGCTTCAGGGTTTGTGAAATTCAGCCTCATTCACTCTTCCACATCGCCTGTGAGACAGGGGTCACCACTCATTTTTTAGATAAAGAAACCAGAGCCCAGAGAAGGCACTTGCATTCATCATGTCACTTTTGCCCACCTTCCTACAGGCCACCAGGCTTGGCCCCAGACAGGCACCTCCAGGGACCCACGGTGAAGTGGCAAGCTCCTCTTTGCATCTGGCCAGCTGCCCTGGGGCCCAGCTCAAAGCAGGGAGCTCCCTCCCAGGTCCAGCCTCAGGACCTTATCCTGGCCCCAACTCTACCCCATCCTACCCCAAGGCTGAGTCACGGGTGCAAGTGCCCTTCCCCTCGTGAGCTTGTGACATCCCAGCCTCACACTGAGTCTTCAGTTCCGCTGAGACCTCTCGCAGCTGAGGAAGCAGCCCCTGCCCAGAGACACGATGAGCTGGGAAGTTTCCCCCAAATTCTGCATGTAGGGATTGTGGAATAATGATATATTTTTCTACTCCCATCAGGTGACTCAAGAAGACTACAGTCTGTTGGGGTCCATGAGTCACAAAACAACCAAATCACAGGTGAGACCAGGAGAGAGGTAGGCCAAGGCTGGGGAACTTCCGCAGAGAGAGGGGAGGTGGTGGAAGGTCGAGAAGGCTTCCCGGAGGAGGCTGCGTTTGACCTGTTATATAAAGGATGGGAGTCCTCGAACAGCCTGAGAGGAAGTAGGAAGTAGGGAGGAGTAAGGAGTAGGGAAGAGGATTTCAAAAGCTTGAAGGGAGATTGGTTGTAGGCGGAGGCACCTTATCTCTCAGGTTCAAGTCAGCCCCAGCGACAAGGAGCATCTCTGCTGCATCCTGCCAGGCATGCTCGGCCGCCAGGTGGAGAGGCGTCTGCTGCCTCTGAGGAAGAAGCGAAGGGAACAGTGAACAGAAAGGCGGGTGGGGTGGCCTGCTGCTCAGAGCCAGGTCAAGACCCAGTTGGGGCACTCCAGGTGGGCCTTAATAAAGTTTCTCTAAGAAGTGGGGGGGGAGGCTGGGTTTAACCATAATTAACACCATCCTTGCCAGAGAAAACTTAGCGAAAACAAAAGGTAGAAAGAAGAGAAAAAACACTCCCTAGCTCACCACCATGTCAACCCCACAGTGATCCTCGTATCTTCCTTCTAGTCTTTTCTTTAACGCAGAATGTTTTTAGTGTGTTGGTTTTACATATTTGAGAACATCATGGATAGATAATTTACATCTTATTTTTCTGCCAAATAAACACTCCTCATGGATTATAAACTCTGATAAATACCACTTTTATTGTAAACTTCACAGCAACTTGGATGGACTCAGACTCTATAATACCAAGTGATCTGTCACAGAAACAAAGAACTGAGTGCCACCTGTTCTCACTCATAAGTGGACCCTGAACAATTATCATAACACTCTAAGAAAGGGATTATGAGTGGTGGGAAACTGTGGGGGGTGGCCCACCTCATCAATAAAGGCACCTGATCTGAAACCAGGTGAAGGGGGGCGCCAAAGGGAGGCCCAAACTTTACCTACAGAATGACCTATACTTAACCTTGAATTGTACCCCACAGCTTTAAGATAAAAATAAATAAATAACACACCACTTTTGATAACTCCTTAGGAGCCTATTCATGTCCGTTCCACAATTTACCAAACCACTTCCCTATTATTAAAGATGTGACGGCCAGGCACAGTGGCTCAAGCCTGTTATCCCAGCAGTTTGGGAGGCCAAGGTGACGGGTTTGCCTGAGCCCACGGGTTCAAGAACAGCCTGGGCAACTTGGCGAGACCTCATCTCTACAATAAAAAAAAATAGCCAGGTATGGTAGTGCACATAGTTCCAGCTACTTGGAAGGTTGAGGCAGAGGGATCACCTGAGCCCAGCAGGTAGACACTGAGGTGGATGTGATCATGCCACTACACTCCAGCCTGGGCAACAGAGTGAGACTCCAATTTTTAAAAAAAAGTGTGAGCCATTTTCAAACTGAAGACTGAGACGCAACACTGCAGTTAATATCTCTGTGCATGAGCTTTTAATAAACTTCCTAAGACGCGGTTCCCAGCAGTGCAAATGCAGATCATTTTAAGGGTATGTGATAAATTCTATCAACCTGTTTTCCACTCCCACTGGTTGTGTTCTGTGCCCCTGCTGGCCCAGAGTGTTCCACAGTTGGGGTAAATTGTAAGGACAGGATTTAAAAGGGCTCCTGTTTGGAGCAGTGGCTCACACCTGTCATCCCAGCACTTTGGGAGGCAGAGGCGAGAGAACTGTCTGAGTCCACGGATTCGAGACCAGCCTGGGCAACTTGGCAAGAACACATCTCTGCAATAAGTCAAAAAACTAGCCAGGTGTGGTGGCGTGCACCTATACTTCTAGCTACTTGGAAGACTGAGGTAGGAGGAGCACCTATGCCCAGCAGGTCGAGGCTGCGGTGGCCGCAAGCGTGCCACTGCAATCCAGCCTAGGTAACAGTGAGACTCCAATGCAAAAAGATAAAACAAAAGGGCTCCTTACTGATCACAGCTTCAGGACTCAGAGGCCTCTTTTTACACAAGGCTGTCCAGTCACCCCTGCCCTGGGAATTTTCCCTAAGGAAAGAAAGTAATGAAAGGAAAAGGGGAAATGTAAAAAGACGTTCACTGTAGTGTTACATATCATGGCAAAAAAGTGGCAACAACCAAAACATTAAAAATAGAGGAGTGGTTAATAAAATGTTATTTTCAACAAATATTCAAATAGCACTTTAAAAGCTAAAAAAAGCAAATCCTCAACTTTGGACTAGACCAGCAGGCCACAGCCAAGCCCTGCCAGCCTCGGAGGGTGCCCAAAGGCTCCCTGGGGCCCCCAGGGTCTCCGACCCACTTACATTGTCTGTGGCGTCCAAGTCACTGTGGGAGTTGATAAAGAGCTGGACCACGGCAGGGAAGTTGTGCCTCACGGCAAGGTGCAGAGGGGAGGCGCCCTGCTGTGGGGTGAGATAGCACACATAAGTTGATGGGTCCCTCCCAGGACTGCCCCCTGCAGGGTGGTGCTAGGGACAGGCATAGGGAGGGGTGCAGTGCTTCTGGGTTTGGCTCTTTGGGCTTCTTGGGACGATATGAGTGGCCTGAGGCATTTACAGGCCCAAAGCCTGAGTTTCTGGAATCCGGTACTGATCCTCAAGGGGAGGGCTAGGAGGCAGCAGATCTGCAGACCCAAGGGTGAGACTCTGCTATGTCAGGAATTTACTTTGTGATCCTGGGCTAGTCATTCCCCTTCCCTGCCACTCTTCGTCTAGCAAGGGAGGTTTGCCAAAGTCCCTTCCAGCAACACTGCAAGACCCTCTGATATCTGACGTAATCCACATGTCCAACCTAGAAAGTATACAGGGATGCATTTCTGATTAGTACATCTTACAAACAGAAACATCGAAGTCCAGACAACTTTTTTTTTTTGAGTTGGAGTCTCACTCTGTCACCCAGACTGGAGTGCAGTGGCCGCTCCCGGCCACCGCAGCCTCGACCTGCTGGGCTCCGGCGATCCTTCCGCCTCAGCCTTCCAAGTAGCTGGAACTACAGGCGCACACTACCACGCCCGGCTAATTGTTGATTTATTGTAGAGATGAGGTCTCACTGCCCAGGCAGGTCTCGAACCCGCGGGCTCAGGCAATCCACTCACCTCAGCCTCCCAAAGTGCTGGGATTACAGGCTGAGCCACCGAGCCCAGCTGAAGTCCAGAAAACTTAAGTGACCTGCCAAGGACACATAGCTAATAGGAACCATGTCTTATTGGATTTTCTACTCACCCCCAATGCTCCTACCCCCAGCACCTAGGTAGGTGCCTGGTAACTATTTTTGTAGAAAATTAAGGAATAAGAACGCCAGCTGGGATCAGAAAAGAGCCCTCACTCCAAGTCTAACCCTTCCCAAGGGTGGAACACACCATCCCCACAGGTCTCCTGCTGATCCCTGATTAAATGACAAAGTCGAGAGACAGCCACAGCATCCCCCCATCCAAGTGACATAATGACACATCCTGTGGAATAGTACAAAGCCAATAAAGCTGAAGTTAGAGACTGATACTTTTTGTGGAAAAACACCCTCACAAATCAAGTTATGAAAGGGTTATAGAACAGAACATAAGCACATACAAGAATATCCACTATTGCCATGGCTAGTTTAGGCCAGTAGAGGGGAGAGGTTTATCAATATTAGAGTAGTCTAACAATTATTTGTAGGCAAGTTGACTGGGGGTTAAAACTTACCTCCCCTAAATTCTATGTGTTGGCAACTTAATTCCCAAATTCACGCTGAATGGAGACAGGGGTTTTGGAAGGTAATTAGGACTAGATAATATTATCAGGATGGTCCTATTCCATGGGGATTAGTAGCTTTATAAGGAGACGGAGACCTGGCTAGCAATACTTGCTCTGTCTCACCAAGTCACGCTTCCCACCATGTCATGACACAGTGGCAAGGCCCTCACCAGATGTTGACACCATGTTCTCAGAATTCCTTGCCCCAGAACTGTGAGCTAAATAAGATTTTTTTTTTTTTTGAGTTGGGTTCTCACTCTGTCCCCCCAGCTGGAGTATCACCACAGTCTCAACCTCCTGGGCTCAGGTAACCCTTCTGCTTCAGTCTCCCAAGTAGCTGGGGTTATAGGTGTGTACCACCACACCTGGCTTTTTTTTTTTCTGTAGAGATAAGACCTCACTATGTTGCCCAGGCTGGTCTTGAACTACTATGCTCAAGCAATCCTCCCACCTCAGCCTCCCAAAGTGCTGGGATTACAGGTTTGAGCCACCGTGCCCAGTTGTAAACCCCTATTCTTTATAAATTGCCCAGTTTCTGATATTCGGTTATAGCAACACAAAATGTACTGAGACACCTCCTCCCACCAAAAAAGCCCTAGTAGAATAAAGTCACATAGACAATAAAAATACCATTCAACTCCCTGTATTAAATGCCTATACGATATGACCTGTAAAAGTTTCAAAAGACATTCTGAATATATATTTTGACAGTGACAATCAAAATATATAGAGTATCTATGAAGGATACAATTAGAAATGGGTAAATTCAAGACAAACCAAAAGCTTGATAACATCACTAAGGAATATAAAATAAGATCAAAGAAATGGCAAGACATCCAAGGTGAGTGGATTGCCTGAGCCTGCAGGTCTGAGACCCACCTGGGCAACTTGGCGAGACCTCATCTCTACAATAAATCAAAAACTAGCCGGGCGTGGTAGCGCGTGCCTGTCGTTCCAGCTACTTGGAAGGCTGAGGCGGAAGGATCATCGGAGCCCAGGAGGTCGAGGCTGCAGTGGCCGGGAGCGGCCACTGCACTCCAGTCTGGGTGACAGAGTGAGACTCCAACTCAAAAAAAATAATAATATTTGGGGCAGTATAAGAAGAAAGAAATATAGATGATTTTTATCATTTTCTAATCTTCCTTTTATGCTTTCTTTTTTTTTTTGAGTTGGGGGTCTCACTCTGTTGCCCAGGCTGGAGTGCACAGGCAGGATCACAGTTCACCACAGCCTCAATCTCCTGGGCTCAGGTGATCCCTCCATCTCAGCCTCCTGAGTAGCTGGGACTACAAGACCGTGCCACTACACCCAGCTCATTTTTTTTTTTGTAGAGACAAGGTCTCACTATGTTGCCTTGGCTAGTCTTGAACTCCTGGGTTCAAGTGACCCTCCCGCCTCAACCTCCCAAAGTGCTGGGATTACAGGCATGAGGCACCATGCCCAGCCAGTTTCTTTCTTTAATACATGTTTAGAGTTTAACTTTGCTAGAAGATCTAAGTTAATATTTGAATATATAGAAAGACATATGTCACTTAATTATCTTCAAATTGATCTGTACATAACATACATTAACTAATTAAAGCATTAATTACAGTGATTACATTAAATCTTACATTTTTTTTTAATTGACAAAATTACTTGTCTGAGTCACTTCAGGCTGCTGTTGCAAAACGTCCTAAACGGGGCAGCTTGTTTATATCTTGTGGTTCTGGAGGCTGGGAAGCCCAAGACTAAGGCGCTGGCTGAGATGGTGTCTGGGGAGGAGCTGCTTCCTGATGCAGAGCACAGACCGATATGTGAAGGTGAATGGGCAGTGGCCTCAAAGAAACTGGTTTTTGCACAAAAACAAAATCCACCGATGTAAACAAAGGATCTGAAGAAATAATTTGTAACATGAACTTCCACAGGAAAAGTGAACTAGTGGAAAAAGAGCACTAGTCATCAAAGACATTCAAAGTAAAATAACAAAAAATCATGTAACTACAACACCTGATATTGATGAAAGGTCACATAAATTATTAGGGGTTATTTGGTCTGACCTTTCTGGAAAGCAATTAGACAACTTATATCAAGAATCATACAGATGTTTTTGCCACCTGGCCCAGAAGTCCTGTTTGGGGAATCTAAACATAATGCAAAAGAAAGAAAAAGTGAGATGTCATAAAGAAGTTCCCGAAATCATCATTCACAGTGGCAAAATCAGAACCAACTTAAATATCCAACCATTGGGGACCTGCTGAGTAAAACGTGATGTGGTCACTGGACCCTAAACATGAGCATGAAACACGGGCAACAGGAAAGCGATGTCACAGGGCAGACTCCTGGACTAGAACCAGGATTCTGGTCTTTTTTTTTTTTTTTTGCAGGGAGTGGGGGTGTCTCACTATGTTGCTCAGGCCGATCTCCAACTCCTGGCTTCAAGCAGTTCTCCCACTTCAGCCTCCCAAGAAGCTGGGATTACAGGCGCAAGCTACATACAGCACCTCGCTAATACAGCTGGCATCTTGATGGGAAAAAACATGTAAGCATCCTCCTTTCCAGAATTCTGCCTTAGCCTGGATTCTTTCTAACTGGGGCTGATACTATACATGTGGGAGAAATCTGGGAGGGAATAAAGAAAAGTCATTGTTTCACTAGGGTTTGGGGATTAAGGATCCCCTTCTTTTTCCCCTCTATATTCCAATGAACTATGTTGTGCTATTTTTACAATAATTTTAAATATAGTACTTATTTTAGTTGTGAGTTTTTTGGGGGTTTTTTGAGCCAAAAGTCTCATTCTGTTGCCATGCTAGAGTGCAGTGACATACTCGCAACCACTGCAGCCTCGACCTGCTGGGCTCAGGTGATCCTTCCACCTCAGCCTTCCAAGTAAGTGGAACTACAGGCGTGCACCACCATGCCTGACTAATTTTTCTTGTAGAGACGAGGTCTTGCCAAGTTGCCCGGGCTGGTCTCAAACCCCTGAATTTAGACAATCCTCTTGCCTCGGCTTCCCAAAGTGCTGGGATTACAGGCATAAGCCATTGCGCCTGGCCTCCCTTTCTGATTTAAACAATAGATATTTCCTCATTTATATAATGAGAATAATAATAGTATCTACAAGGAAGGAAACAGGCCCACGACAATCAAAGCAACTTGCCCAAGGTTATTCAGTGTGTAGTGCCATGGCTCACAGCCAGACTGTCTAACACCAAAGTCTGTGCCTTAACCACAGAATTATACTGTTCCTGTATGTCTACCAAATAATCACAACAGGAAAAAAATAAAGTGGCTAGACTGATAATAGAAAAGACTATTACAGACCGGGTGTGGTGGCTCAAGCCTGTAATCTCAGCACTTTGGGAGGCCAAGGTGAGAGGATTGCCTGAGCCCAGGGGTTCGAGACCAGCCTGGGCAACTTGGAGAGACCTTGTCTCTACAATAAATCAAAAAATGAGCCAGGTGTGGTGGCGCACACCTGTAGTTCCAGCTACTTGGAAGGTTGAGGTGAAAGGATCGCCTGAGCCCAGCAGGTGGAGGCTGCAGTGGCCAGGAGCATGCCACTGCACTGCAGCCTGGGCAACAGAGTGAGACTCCGACTCAAAAAGAAAAAGAAAAGAAAAGACTATCACTAAGACCCAATGAATGCATGAGCAGAGAACACAAGTGGGTAATTCCATCTGGAGGAAGTGCAGGCTTGGTGTCTGGTCCTGTTCTAGCCAGAACGCTATTCGCCTCTCCTAAGTGCAGTTAGCTTCCCTAGTTCTGGCCCCTACCACAACCTCAGGGTTCGAGGTTCCCACTTCTCTCTGCTGTGCTTCAACAATATGGCCATGGAAGGCCTTGCAATGAGAACCACCTTCAACTCGGGTCCCCACACTTACATGATCAGCCACATTGGTGCAGCCTCCTGCGTGGATGAATGCCCGACACAGGTCCTCAGAGCCTCCAAGCGCCGCGTAGTGAAGGCAGCTCCATTTTTTCTGGAGGGAAACAGGCATCATGGCAATGTCACAAGGACCCCTCTTAGTGGGGTTTACAAAGCTCTTTGAGATTTATTTTTTGCTGGGTGCAGAGGCTCACACCTGTCATCCCAGCACTCTGGGAGGCGGAGGCGAGAGGACTGCCTGAGCCCATGGGTTCAAGACCAGCCTGGGCAACTTGGCAAGACCTCATCTCTACAATCAATCAAAAAATTCACTGGATGTGGTGGCACATGCCTGTGGTTCCAGCTACTCGGAAGGCTGGGGTAGAAGGATCACCTGAGCCCAGTAAGTCAAGGCTGCGGTAGCCATGAGCATGCCACTGTACTCCAGTTTGGACAACAGAGTGAGGCTCCTCACAAAAAAAGAGACTTAGTTTCCTGAGTGTCACAACTCCCCTGAGACTTTTATCCCCATTAAACTCTGAAGCGCCGGGCTCGGTGGCTCAGCCTGTAATCCCGCGCCTTTGGGAGGCTTGAGGTGAGTGGATTGCCTGAGCCCGCGGGTTCGAGACCCGCCTAGGCAGCGAGACTTCATCTCTACAATAAATCAAAAAAAATCAGCCGGGCGTGGTAGCGCGTGCCTGTAATTCCAGCTACTTGGAAGGCTGAGGCGGAAGGATCGCTGGAGCCCAGCAGGTCGAGGCTGCGGTGGCCGGGAGCGGCCACTGCACTCCAGTCTGGGCAACCGAGTGAGACTCCAACTCAAAAAAAAAAAAAAAAAAAAAACTCTGAAGCCAGAGAAATCAAGGACTTGCCCAGGCCTGGTGACGACTGAAAAGAACTCTCTGCGGTCTCCGCTTTTTCCTCCCCTCATCTCGCAAACTTCGGAATTGTAGACCAAAGTCTGCCAAGCTCCTGGGCTGGTAAAGACACACAGATTACAGGCTCTGAGGAGATGGTTTTCAACAAGAAGGACAAACAAGACTTGCCAACACAGGGCAAGCCCCACACTCAACACGCATTGTCCCATGAAGCCTGCAGGAGCTGGGCTCAGAGGGTCCACGAAGGAGGCCAACAGGACCATGGAGGCTTGCTGCAAAGAGCCCACCCTGACCCAATGATCACCTCACACAGGATACACACCAGGAGGGCCCCACTAGGGTGACCAACTGTCCCAGTCTGCCCAGGACTGAGGAGGCCCTGGGACTTGGGACTTTCCGATTTAAAATCTGGACAGTGTGGGGCAAACCACGACCAAGCTGATCACTCCATCAAGGTCCCAACTGAGCAAGTACACAGGGTAGGCAGGACTTGACCCACTTCCCGGGGGAAATGCAGTCACCATGGTCTTGTCTCCCCACAGAGACTCTGCTGCATGACACTCTGGGAGGGGTGGGCGTGTTGACATGGCCTGTGATCTCTGCCAGGGCCTCGAGCTGAGGCTGGCGCATGAGACCCGGCACAACGGGCATTTCCAACAACCCAGTGGTCACCCAGCTGGACGCGGCCTCTCTAGCCTCTGAATGCCTATTGCTGTGACTGTGAGGGCGTGGCCATATCATCTCACTTCTTCTGTGCCCCCTCCCAGGACTTACTACTGTGCTGGGCACAGAAAAAGGACCTTGTTGACCAAAGAGCAGCACCATGCCAATGGAAGTACGTTAGCTGGGTCCCAATCCTTCTGGGGTGGGTAGTTCCCACACTTTCCAGGGAAGTTCTGTAAATTCAGAACATGCTTAAAAATACAGAGTGATGCTGAAACTTCCATATTGATTCTCTGCTCATTGAGTGCCTAAGCTGGTCTCGATGGTTTGTGGTGAGCAAAGCACCCAAGATGTGCCATCCTCTTTACAGAGTTCATGGTCAGATTAAGCCACACGTGAGCTCTACAGCCCATTAAGGTGATCCTTACTGAAAAGGAACAAAGTATACCTAAACCAGAAGAGGACATTTCACAGAAGAAAAAGATATCCCAGAAGAAAGCCCGGCGGTTAACAATAATTTACTTATAATACTATAAGAGCCAGGCTCGGTGGCTCAGCCTGTAATCCTACGCCTTTGGGAGGCTGAGGTGAGTGGATTGCCTGAGCCCGCGGGTTCAAGACCCGCCTGGGCAGCGAGACCTCATCTCTACAATAAATAAATTTTTAAAAAATCAGCCGGGCATGGTAGCACATGCCTGTAATTCTGGCTACTCGGAAGGCTGAGGCGGAAGGATCGCTGGAGCCCAGCAGGTCGAGATTGCGGTGGCCGGAAGCGGCCACTGCACTCCAGTCTGGGCAACAGAGTGAGACTCCAACTCAAAAAATAAAAATAATAATAATAATAGTACTATAAGAAAGGGATTGGCAGTAGTGGGAAACTGTCGGGGGCGGGGTGGGATTGGCAGCTGAGGGAAACTTCTAGGGGAGGGAGGGGCATACCTCATCAACAAGGGTACCTGCATAATCAACATTTGTATACCTAACCCTGAATTGTACCCCACATCTTCATAATAAAACAAAGAAAAAGCAGCCAGGCGAGACCTCATCTCTACAACAAATCAAAAAAAATGAGCCAGGCGTGGTAGCGCACGCCTGTAGTTCCAGCTACTTGGAAGGCTGA